>NW_020209250.1:3486809-3614285 GCF_003025095.1 Trichoderma harzianum CBS 226.95 | reverse complement strand
TTTCCAAAGCGAGCGTTTCCAAAGCGAGCGTTTCCATAGCGAGCATTTCCAAAGCGAGCAGTTCTCAGTCGCGATTCTATTATACAAAGTCTATTTGAACAGGAAACTAGTATTTGTACAAGGGAACTAGGTATCGCCAATTCTTCTATGCACTACTGCTTATTTAGATCTACCTGCAAATATAGTGGCACAATTTGCATCCGCTATGAGTAAGTCAATGGAATTGACCGGGTTACTCTGCTCCAGTCGATAGTTTCGACAAAAGTTGGCGGAACGCGTCAAAATCTGTTTGCAACTCACGCAACCGCCTCTTATTACCAAACACCTCGCCAACCGTCTTCAAGTCCTGCGCCATTCTCTCAGGATTCGTCGTACCATCAAGTATCTGAATCCCGCCCAAACCCAAGATCAAGACATAAAAAGCAAGCTCCTTCTCCACGTTAAGCTTTACAGCTACGGACTTCAAGATGCTAGAATCTCCGGGTTGTGCCTAAGCATCCAGTATGCCTGGTACGTTATACCTCTCTCTGCGCAAAATTCTCGCAGGCCAACGTCAAAGCTCGTCTCTTTGTAGAAGCGGTTCTGAACGATGACGGGCTTAACCGTTGCGTTGGCATACACCTCCTTGATCTGTGGCAACTTGAAGTTGGAAACGCCGAGAGAGCGGATGGTGAGCCCAGACTGGCGCGAATTTTGTTTAGATCTAAGCATGATGTGTGAGTAAATCTGTCAAAATCGGAAACGAGAGAAACGGGAGAAGAAAATGCACGTACAAAAAGATCTCTTCTTTTGACGCCAGACTTGAGAGCTGCCGCAATCCCATCGCCCGTCAATTTCTCGTTGTACGCCGTCGGGTAGTTGGCCGTATCAATGCAGGTAAAGCCTTTCAGCACAGCCGTCTCTGTAAGATGAGCCGTCCTTTCCTCTTTCCAGGCGGTTCCATAAAGTAGAAGCGGGATTTTGAGTGCCATGACAGCTGAACGTGATGGATTATTTCTAGAGAGTGAGGAAAAATCTCCAATTGGTGAAGAGAAAGACAAGGGAGATGGGAATGCTGTTGGTCGAAACCATCCGTGCTTGCTCCTTTGATATACTACAAGTGCATGCAGCCAACACTTGCATAGATCAGGACCTTTTATGTCCTCAAATTGGGACAAAGAATTTCTACTCCTTTCCCTCATATAAAACTATATGGGCGTTCCTTGATGAAATCCGAACCAGAGACTAAATCAAGCAATCTCACTTTGATAGCATTCTTTCGCCCTCTCTCTTGCATCACGGCAACGCTACCGATATGCTCGTCCTTGCGCTCTTCTCGCTCCTTGCAGCCGCCCGGCAGATACCTCTTTTGCCTCCAGAATCTGATCTTTCGGGGCTACGGGACAGACTGATCCGCGTCCTGCCAGAGATTGAGGCCCTCAAGAACATCGGCGGCACGACTGGCATGTCCATCGGGGTCATGAGCCACGGAAACGTCGTTCTAGAGACCAATCTTGGCTTTGCCGATGTCGAGCGCCATCTTGTAGCCAACCCCAGCACGATATACCCCATTGCGTCTCTCACAAAGGCTTTCACCGCCGTGACGATCACGCAGTTGGTCGATGAGGGTCTTCTCAGCTGGGATGAGCCCTTGACTAGCTACATCCCCGAACTCTCGTTTGAGCACGATCCTTCCCTCGCCGATCGACTCTCTCTCATAGACCTATTATCGCATCAGACAAGACTCGCTCAACTCGATAACCTCTGGCTAGGCGCCGACAGCCAAACCTTGGTAGCCAAGAACTTTACAGTTTCGTTGTGTAATCACTTAGCACCCATGTATCCCGTGAGATCGCAGTGGCTCTACAACAACTGGATGTATGCGTTGGCGGGCGAGGCCATTGAGAGAGCTACAAACCAGTCTTGGGGCCAAGTGCTCTCTACCCGAGTGCTGAAACGACTCCAGCTTTCACATACCACAGCCATCGCCTCTGAGATCCCCCGGGACTTGCTGGCGCTGCCATACGTGGTCCTCGACGACTTGACGCCAGTACGCGTTGGCAGTTTCGACCTCACCGACGGCAGCGCCATGGCTGCTGCGGGCGGCATCCGCAGCACCGTCGGCGACCTTCTCACCTGGGGCAACGCTCTCCTTTCCGTCTTCCGCAACGGCGAGACACCGCTCGCCCTTCTCGACGCCGTCTTCTCCGGCCGCAGCTTCATGAACAGCACTGCTGCACCAGACGAGCTTTACACAATGGGCTTCGTGAAAGTCATGACCCCAGCGCAAATCGGCACGTTGGGTCTCAACCCCGGCTTAGTCGACGCCATGCCCCTGATAGGAACCAACTCGAAGCCCCAACAAGTCTTTTATCACAGCGGCGCCCTCACAGGTTACAACCACTGCTTCATACTAGTCCCGGAGTCTCGATCCGTCATAGTCGTCCTATCCAACTCCATTTCCCAAGGAGAAACCCCCTGCTGGGTCGCCCAATCTCTCCTCCAAGCCGTCCTGAATGAGAAGCACCCTCTCGACATGACGAAATATGCAGAGCAAGCCGCCGCCAAATGGAGAACAATTCACCAAGGAATCGCAGAAGCTCTCGAAAAGGGCCGTAAGCCGAATTCTCCAGAACACATACACGAACTTCTCCTAGGCAAGTACTGGCACAACACCCGAGCGATATATCTCGACGTATTCCAGGGAAATGGCGCCCTAAAATTCAACATCAACGGGAAGCCGGAGCAAGAGCACGTCCTTTCGCACTACAGCGATGATACATTCGTCTTCTTGCCTTCGGCCGACCAGCGGATTCGCAATGGCCTGTTCCTCTATGGCCCTCCCTCTTGGGTTTTGCATTTCAAAAAGGACTCGAGCGGAAGCTTCACAGAGATCCAGTGGGATATGGGCAGCCATACACCCTTTCCAGAGAAGTTTATCAGAGAAGAGTCCTGATGTGATACTCGTTGCATATACAACTTGCAGAAATGGAATGGAGATTGCTGACGATATTATTATTGGTCGCCCGCATCATTCTTGTTATAGAGCGAATCTACAGAAAACATAGCAGAGCTGCATATCTACAGCTAGATAGCAAAAGCACATCTTCAACTTGCATCACCCCTGTATTGTGTCTCAAGCCCTAGCAAATATATCAACAAAATATACGAGCTACGTATTATAGTCGATGACATCCAAGAACGTCTTGATGAAAGTACAAACGACCTGCGAGACTCACACCGCACGTCCATCACGCAAAAATTCCAAAAGCAACTTTTAATATCACAATTAATCAACTTCTTGTAGATTGTTGGACACTTTGATTGTGTTTTATTGATATATATACTCAATATAGCATATCATAATCATGCTGCTCGAACGATCATACCCTCTAGATAGGGAACAACTTTTTCATCAGGGAATCTCATAAAATCCAAAAACGAGAGTCTTCTCTCAGCACCTCTACTTCCATAAACCGGATATCAGGTATAACAATAAAAGAAAAGAGAGTAGACATCCACCCTCCAAAGCCAACTCCCCTGATGCAGATTACGCGTTACAAATAAAAATGTAGTAAAAAGATATATATAGAACAATAGTCTTTCGGAGACAGATATGTGTAGAAAATTGGAAAGATGGGTTGCCGACTTTACTCGGAAGAAGCCTCGTCGCTCACGGTCTTCTCATTCAGGACACCATTGGAGCGGGCAGCGGGGCTGGAGCGCTTGAAGAAGGCGTGGATCTCAGGAGAGAACTCGCCATCATCAGGCATGCCACTGTGGTCAGCCTCGGTCTCCTTGGGTCCACGAGCAGCCTGGACAGCCTCCCACTCAGCGCGCATGTCCTCAACCTTCGCCTTCCAGTCCGCCTGGGGATCATAAGACTTGCTGATGCCACGGAATCTCTCCCAGAGGGACAGGTGGTGGGGGTGGACGGCAACACCGTGGTACTGGTCGGCCTTGCCGTCGCGGATGTAGCGCCATCGTCGCTCCTGCTCCTTGAGGTCGAGACCGGTGGTGTCAGGGAGGAAAAGCCAGGTCAGGAACATGCCAGCAAGGCCGAACCATGGGACGACGTAGAATCGGGTCTGGATGTCGATGTAGTTGTACAGAATCGAAGCAAGCAGAGCACCAGCCTTTCCGAGACAGGCAGAGAAACCGTGGGCAGTAGCTCGGATGGGGGTGGGGAAAACCTCACCGGCAATGAGGAAAGTGACGGAGTTGGGGCCGAACTGGTTGAAGAAGGAGGACAAGAAGTACATGGCCTGGAAAGCGTGGATACCCTGGGGGCTGGTGTAGTACTCGTACTTGAACGCGGGGATGACGAACATGAGGAAGCACATGAGGAAACCAATCTGCTGCATCCACTTACGGCCATAGAGCTTGTTGTCGATGAGGAAAGTGGCGCAGTAGTAACCAGCCAGGGAGACGACAATGTTGACCAAGCTCCAAGACCAGGTGGTCAGGAGGGAGTTGGGGTTGTCGGAGATGACCTTGATGAACTGGCCCTGGAAGAGCTTGTTGCCGTAGAAGAAGACGTCGTTACAGAACCAGGTACCGGCGGTAGCGAGCAGACGACCACCGAAGTGAGTAAAGCAAGACTTGAGGGCGGTAACATCGTAACCGGTGACGCTGGTGCGGCTCTTGGCCTCGGCGAGCTGCTTGGAGGCATTGGGCATCTTCCAAGTTCTGTAGTAGACGAGCCACAGAGTGCCAATGGCAGGGAAGGCGAAGGACAGACGGAAAGTGAACTGAGCAGCCTCCTTGGTGTAAGGGGGGCCGCCCTTGCCGTGGTTGAAGATGACGAGTAGGACAATGAGCAGAACCTGGTTGACGAACTGACCCCAACCTTGCATCAGGAAAGCCATGGTGACACGGCGACCACGGTGCAGACGATCCTCCTTTGTGGAGAGCTTGCCAGCAGTGACGGCGCTCTCGAGGGAAGAAGTGGCAGTGATGGGATATTCACCACCGACACCGAGAGAGTAGAAGAACAGCGACCAGGCGTAGCAAATAACCCAGCCCTGGAGAGAGTTACCCCAGCTGGCAGTGAGCATGAGCAGACCGATGAACATGATGATGGCATCCTGAATGAGACCCCAGCGACGGCCAATCCAATCACCAATAACCTGTACAAAGAGAACTCGTTAGCGTCATGCGTCTTCTTGGTGTTCTAATTTGGCTAGTTTGCAGAGCACTTACACCAACAATGACCTGACCAATCATGATACCGACAACTTCCAGATAAGTGACAGCGGCAATCCAGTTGGGGTCGCAAACGGTAGGCTTGGAACCCCAGCACTCGGGCCAGACCTGGCTGAAGAGAGGAGACAGGTTACCGATAGAGAAAAGAACGTAGCCTTCCAGACCAAGACCGGCACCAGGAATGACGGCATGGCGGAAATACCAAGAGACGGGAGACAGAGGATCCTTCTTGATCATTGACCAGATGGTGCTCAGCTCCTCGCTGGCGGCCTGTCGGTCGACGGCAGAGACGAACTTGACACGCTCGCCAAAGGGCAGGTCGGCCCAGTAGGTGCCGTCGGGAGTGTAGCTGTCATCGGGACGGGTGACATGGCTGAAAACACGGCGCTCATCCGCATCGAGAGGGTAGTCGTCGCGGTCGTCGCCATCCTCATGGGGGCCGTGGGGGATGGGGATTTCACCGGGGACTATGCCGCCGAGGTGGTGGTGCTCCTGGCTGGCCATTGTGATCGATACTAATGCACAAACGACTTATGCAGTGCACAGTAACAGAATGATCAGAAAATTATTCTGATCTGGTTTCCCACAAAGCAATCTGATTGGAGGAGGAGCCCAAGATTGCGGGGAGAAAGTCCGAGAATAAAGAGGGAGGGACAATGCCCTAGCAACAAATAAGGTTGGGGGGTTGCTTCGACCGCGGCCACCACACCAAGAGATGAAGATGGGGATGAAGAGAAGAGAAGAGGAAACGAGGGAAGAAAGATTGACGGGACGCAAATGCTTTATTTGTTTGTCGAAGTCGCAGTCGCCATGCGCTTTGTCACCCTTGATAGAGTGCATCAGCTTGGTTGCAAGCTAAAGACCCGCGAAAGGCAGTATTTTAGAAAGAATTTCAATATCCGCCATGAGATTCACGGTTTAAGCCGCATTCGACGACCGAAAGACAGCATTTCGGCGGCCAGTCAGATGTTGAGATTTACCATCGTGGGCGAACCTTGGACCTCGAGTGGCTTTGGCCGGGGGCAGACTCGCCTGGCCCAGCTGCTCCATTCCGTCGTCCGCCTCGTGGTCTTTGGGATGCTCCCCACAAGCTTCCCACACACCATGACCCGCTCGCGGTATCACTAAACCCTGCCGTCGGTCTCTTTTGTCGTGTGCGCAGTCCACGACCCGTAATAGGTGCTACCTTGTAGGCCGTGGCGGAAAGGTCCCAATGGCTCCCTTTGATATGCCACACGTCTAGTCCTTCGTGCTCGCCGTAGCGCAGCTCGAGTCGAGTTTGACATGCGCACAAGGGACGATGTGAATTCGCCGTAGCCCGGGAGAGACATGGCGCAGAAGCCATGATCTAAGGCTTTACCGCCACCATCTAGACCAATCGGTTGTGTTGACCGCAGTGGCGCCTTTTGGCTCGTCGTAGTTCGGAGAAGGCTTTTGCTAGCTGGTTGCTTCTCTCTCTATTTTTTTCTTCTTCTTGTCCTTGCCCTGTCGCTTGAGCAAGATCTGCTGAGGAAAATCGGGCCATCTCAACCCTCGCCTCCGAGCCTATGACGCCTCTGCAAGGCTTGCTTTGGCCACCTATGCAGGGCATTCGGTCAGGGTTTGCGTCCAAATGCTGGCTTGTGGCCGTCCTGTAGGCATAACCATGTTTCTTCGGTGGCCGATCTGGCATCCATAGGATGTACGAGTACAGCCGCAGCAAATGGTGTGCACTCCCCTCGAGCCATGCCTCGGTCAACGGATCCAAAGGTTCCCTGCCTGGCTCGATCTTCATGTACAAATATGGAGCATTCAATACAAAGTCACTTGTTGCTCTGTGCATGAATCCCGTGGTGTGTGGCGGGATAAAAAAAAAAAATGTATGAGACGGCGTCCCCATTGCGGTGGCACAGAGGGAAAAAGAGAAAAATTACAGTACAGATCCATGGACCTGATGCGCACAGTTTCGCATCCTTTTGCTGTCAGGCTGCCGCTGAACCAGGGCGCGCACAAGCACTACGGCGTCTCTATTGGCGAAAAGCTCGTCTTTGGTCAGCATCTTAATGGGCACCTAGTCGATACGAAGGTGTCGCTCAGGGAATGAGGGCAAGGGCGTGGTGCGTCGTCCCTTCCCGGTTGGCGCTGCTGCTGCTGCATCCGGATAGAACGGCACCTCAGACAGTCAAAATCCGTGCCGATCTTTCCAAGAATTATCGGGCCCCCCCTAACAAAGCAAGCAGGTGCAGCCACAGCACCTGGCACCGACAAGAGAGTCTGACTAGATGCCAAAATTACCCAAAATGAGCTTCTGAATTGCTTCGTTTCGTCCTCGACGATGCATTGTGTTTTTTCCATCCGGGACGAATGTCGTCCAATCTCTCGGCACTTGCAGCCTATCACGTACCGGCTCTGCTTGGCGACCGCTCTTTTACGTCACGCAATCCACCTCTGCCAAGTACGACCAACCGGAGTGGGAAAGTTGTCGCGTGAGTCAAGTCCAGAGTCGAGACTTCCCCCTCTCGGTGTTACTCCAGGACGTAATCGGAAAGAGCGCCGCGGGCGGAGCAGCACACGATGGAAATTGTAAAGCAAAACCCAGAGAAAAGGCACGAGTACGATAATCACAGCACATGTGGCAAGCTGAAGGGAAAGAATGCGTGATGAGTGAGATTATCGAGCAGCAATATCCATTTATTTCCTCAAACACGCACCGAGCGTCTATCAGTGGCGCAAAAGCGTACTTTGTACCTTTGATGCGCAGCGTCTGCGGCTGAGATGCACTAGTACCTGATACCCTCAATTCTGTTGCGTACAGCTTTTAAAGTTTGATAGCAATTTGGTTTCTCTACTTCGGCCTCGCCCGCGAGCCTCTTGCCTCTTGTTCTTTCATCCAATCATTGCAAAACGTGCAACGTGCTGACACAAGGCTGGCCAATGCTTGGTTTTCCATGATGCTTGTATTGCAAAATACTTGCGACAGTTGCTCATTATGTGTTATGTGCCATTGTCCGGCCATCTCCCCGGCAGCGTGTTGGCACTGTCCTGTACCTGCGGGATTTGGCAAGAAAAATCTTTGCAAGACATGATACGCGGACTAACTGCTACCAGTAGGTGAGGCAGGGAACATCTTCATGCGCGCATCAGGCGGTAGCACGAGCAATTGGTACAGGTTGCAGGTACGAGTACTCGTATCACTGCGATTGATGTCTCACGCAGGTCTGGGTGCATAAAGCACGAGCCCTCATCAGACCACGGCCCATGCTCCAGACCCCGTCCGTACTCAATCCTACAGTACGGATATCCCTCGAAGAATAGAGTACGAGTACGGCACGGGGTACAATGGACACGCAAAATCAAATTCAGAAACCAAAAAGAAAAAGAAGAGAAAAAATCACCGTCTCCGCCGCCACCGTGTCGCCGTGGACTAGAATTCTAACGGAGCCGACACCGACGCCACTAGGAGCTATCCAGAGCGGCCGAAAGCCTAGTTTTTTCTCTTTTTTTCTCTCCTTTTTCTTTTTTGCTCTTGTCCGAATTCCAGAACAAGTTACACTTTACACTTTCCTCTCTTCGTGTAACTCCTAGTTCTTAGGGCCACAGTCCTGATGCGACGCTCCGTAGTGCTGAATGGCAGTAAGGTTATCGACGGAGCGACGCGGGAACCTGATCCGGACTTTAAGGGTCTTTCGGCTAACATCCGCTTTCTGCACCCCTTTTGAGAAAGTTTTTTTTTTCTATGGAGTATTCTGCACGGAGTCCTCTTCAGCTTGTTGCTCTATTTTTTTTTTTTTTTTTTTTTTTCGTTCGTTGATCCCTCTTCGCAGCGCTGCCAATCAAAGCTGTTGATCAGCGCGGGGTAGAGAGGAGAATACGGAGTACTCCGGGACGACGAGCTCCTACAGCACTTCACTAACATGCAGTATCACTCAACTGTCTCTCTATAATGCACACTACCCTAGAGACACATCGCAAAATTTTCTCAATGCACAACGAGCTCATATCCACGCAATAAACAGAAACTCCAGCTGATACACTGTAATCCCCTCGCATAAATCCTTTCCAAACGGCCAACTTAAACCTCGCCGTAAAGCGTTATCTTGGAGGCCTTTTGGCTCACATGTGAAAAAGTCAATTCCTGCCTCAGCCTCAGAAAGCTTCATGCGCATACCTAGGTAGTAGTAAATCAATGCACTAGCCACAACAAACAGCCACACGCCACACCTCTCTACTAACATGCAAATGCTCACCGAGAGCAGCCTCAAAGCACCCCAGATTTTCTCACGTTTGCCACATGGTAATACAAGTACACATAATTCCAAAGTCGGCGAAACGCTGCCGCCTTTTTGGTCAGCCGCTTCGGTGTTCGTATCTGGTATGAACCCGTTTTTGCGTAGCGCGGCTTTGCTGCGACTATTCCTTTGAGCGGGACACATCTCCGCGCTTCCGGGAAGCGTTGCCCATTGTTCCGGCAATAACTATCTATTATTCCCATCAGATCAATAGATAATGACAAGGACATCGGGGAATCTTCCTAATCGATAAATTAATTGATTCGGGCTAAAGGATCAGTATACATAGTCGTCTAAACTGTTTTTGCGGTTTCTCCGAGTCCGTTGTTCTTATTGTAGGGCCGCTATCTCCCCGTTGACTCTTCACCCAGATGCCATATATTCAGAATGGCCGACTCTCCTACCAAATATCCTAACACATACAAACGAAACGCAAACATCCCAGGACATCAAACCAGAAACAGCACAAGCAGAGGACCATGATAATAGCTAGTTTCATTCCTATACGTCAGAATCTCTCATCTATACACACACACACATGACCACCCAATAACTAAAATACCGGCCATGACGAAAACCCCAGCAGACCAAAATCATCAAACTACCCCGAGTAATAAAAAAGGCCATCCCTTTGGCTCTCTGAGAGCAAATGTTCCATAAAAAAAAGAAGATAGCGAGGCTCGTTGTATCAATTCCGTCTGCCCAGTTTCATCTCCATCGCATCCATTTCATCTGAAGTTCATCCCCATCGCATCCATTTCAACTAAAGTTCATCTCCATCGCATCCATTTCATCTGAGTAAGCATGCATGCTATCGCTCTGTTTTGCATTTCGTCTCGAGTCGTCATGTCCCATGTAACGCCTCGCTGCTGTGTTCGTACAAAAAAGGAAAAATAAAACTTTCTTTTTTTCAGACTCGTCCCGAGCAACGAATATTTTCGTAAGTGTAGAAAAAAAGGGGGGCTTGAAAATAGATGAAGCCTTTTTCCTCCAGCAAGCCAGGGAGAAAACGAGAAATAAAAAGGGGGGTTGAGTAGAAGGCAAAAAAGGGGATAGTAAATGAGTGAAACGAATAAAATGAAAAAATCGTAAAAAGTGTGGCCTAATTTCGTCAAGCTTGTTTGCCCAAGGCCCTTGGTGTTGTTGAGTCGTCTCCTTCTAGTTGAATTCTCACCACCGAATCCCCGCTGTCAGTCCGATCTGTGTCTGTCCCGGCTACGGGTGGTCTCGGTGTCGCCTCGGTGCTCCCGGGGCCCAGTATGCCTTCTAGATCGGCCTCGGCCGCCCCAGTCTTGTTTGGCGTGCTCAGTGCTGCCGCCATGTCTGGAGGCATACCGACTAGTTGTCTCTCCAATTCAAGGGAAGGTGTTGTTGCTACCTGCGTCACGGCTTCTGATGTGCTATCTGACAATGTGACGCTATCATGGCTATCCGCTCGCATCATTTCAATGCCAAGCTTCGAGCTCGGTAATGTGCCCTTTCCAATCACAGCCTTGCTTCCCCGTCTCAGCTGCATGTCTCTCTTGCCATCAAGCTCTTCATCTTCGTCGTCCGCGGACTCGGTGCCTTCTGAAGGCTTCTTGTCAAAAATGTCCTGCCTAACCTTGAGACGGTTATCAAGACCGCGCGACATGACTTCTAGGTGTGCTGGTGCCGACTGCTGGCATAGGAGCAAGGGTATGCTTTTAGGTGAATTATCAAGCCCAGCTGCCGCGTCCATGTCGGTGATTCCAAGGCCACCGCTGTCATCCCCCCAATCACCGGTTGCCTTGCGGCTGATGACGACCGGGATCTCATCCGTAGTGTAAGACTCCGAATCCCCAAACATGCTAGATGTGATGGAATCTTCCCGGCTTGACACCATCGCCGATGCATGGCGGCCCGTAAACGCAGAGATGCTCGACGTTGGACTGTCATCGATTGGACGAGGGGGATGAGCTCTCCTCAGGTTAAGCGGAATAGTTTGTGGCATGGATGGTATAGCCGGCCGGTGCGGGGATTCGGGCTGCCACTGGCAGAGGCTCCGAAGCACCTCTGTTAGTTTTGAGGAGCTGATGGGTTTTTCAATGAGCGAGTCAAAGTAGTGTGGCGCCTGCAGTTCCTTCAGATAGGCCGTAATAGCTACAATGGGGGTGTGCGAGTTGGCATTCTTGGTCTCTCGTATCATGCGGGCCACATCGGCTCCATTGATCTGTGGAAGTCTGTATTCAAGGAAGATGATGTCAAACTTGATCTCGCTCATCGAATATCGCACTGCTTCCGATCCGTTAGCCACGGAAATGGTGCGGCAGCGTAGCTTCTCAAGCAGTTTCTCCATCACCATCCGAGACACGGGATGGTCTTCACAGATGAGCACGTCCAAGGGTCGGAATGTCGGTCCGTTGTCAAAGGCAATCTGAGAGAGTCGCCGTGAGCTTTGCCGACGCCGCTGGACCCTCAAGAGAGCGTTATGCTTGTCTCCTTCGTTGTCTGATGATGAGGGGGACATGTCAAACACTTGGCTTCGACGATTGCGGTGGTGATGCTGGAGCATGTCTGTTGCTATGGGGCTGGCTTCTTGCGACCCCACAGTCAGGGACCTCGATCGGCTCGTCGAAGATGTGCTTCCCTGCCGAACCGGCGTTGCCAACACTTTTCCTGGAGACAATGCAAGTGGAGGTGGCACCGTGTTTCCATTACGGGGTTTAATCGGCGATGCAGATGCGGATGTTGCAGCCCTCTGTAGGCTAGGGGGAACTTTTGGTATCTCAAAGGCGGAATTTGGCTGCAGAGAAGATGATGATTGGTACGACAAGCTGGATGAGTTACTTGATGCCTTTCTACGGCCATCTGATGGTACTTGTCCGGCTGCCGTGAAAGAGACCAGCAAAGGAGATGAAGGCTGTGAAGGCTGCGAGACCTGCGAAATCCTATTGGGAGACGCATTCGCGAGGCTTAAGCCGGATGGGGATTGCGGGCGAGCCTTTGCATTGGACAATGTTCTTTGAATATGCGTTGATACCACGGGGCTGCCTTCAAGCGACGGTGCTGGAGATGGCACTCCTCCAAGTCCTCCAAGCCCTCCGGGACTAACGGCTGACTGCTTGCTTTGGACTGCCAGGGCCTCTGCCCTAAGCTTCTGGATCACGTCCTTGTTTGCCTTTTCCAATACAGGCAGGTTCTTGAAAGAGAAGCTACCAAAGTCATCGGCAGCAATTGGCTCGCTCAGCCTCCGTGATTTGAGGTCCCGCACGTGAGGGGGAATGTGTAGTGGCATCAGCTTCCTACCCGCTTGGTTTACTTGCGAACGGACACGCGAAAGGGCGTCGTGCGGCCTATCTGGATAATCAGTGGACCCGGTCGTGGAAGATTGGGGCGACATTTGGTCCTCCATCTCCTCTACGAACGATTGAAGGACGGCTCCTCTCGAATCAAAGTATTCGGTATCCTCGGGGTTCTCTGGTTGAGGAACGAACTGAGCCTCATCTTCCAACAAGGTTTCCCAATTGACTCCTGCAAACCAGGGATGGCTTCGTATCTCCTCACCACCAGAAGCAAATTTTTCTTCACGATTGGAACCTAAACGTTGCGGGGGATCCATGCACAACAGCTTGTTGATCAAGTCCTTGGCCTCATCAGACACCGGCTCACAGTCTGCATCATCTGGCCATTGGATCTTGCGGGCCAAGATGTTCTCGAAAACCTGCTCGGCTTCACCCGCGTGGAATGGCGGGATCCCGTACAGAAACTCAAACATGATGCATCCGACAGACCACCAATCACTCGTCTCATCTTGCTTGTCTCCCTTGATCGTTTCTGGGGCTAGATAATCTGGAGTTCCGACGAAGCGCCTGTTTGTATCTTCGGGATCAAACAATGCCATGGGAGGCGGTATCATGTTTGGTGGCGGGTGAGAGTTTCGACCGTGGCTGTCCATGCTAGTTCTGGCGGTTGAATATGGTGCCAGATCTGGTGATCCGTGAATTACAGCATCCTCATCCAAGAACATCCTAGCGCTTGCAGGCTGAGAACCCGAGTCGGAGTCATGGATGGAGAACGTAGTGACCATGCGGCTCAGCGTCTCGCTCCCACCGCTGTCGCTTCGATGGCTATTCGAAATGCGGCGTGGGTCGGACTGAGCAGGGCCGAGACTGAAGTACGACGGCTGGCCAATGCTCCCGACATCCGGTGTCATCTGTGGCGTTGCGCTGGGAGAATACGTCTGGCCCTGGATATCGAGCGATGTTGATCGTGAGGATGCCATGGACGTAGAACGCACGAATGGTCCCTGCTTGAGCAAGTCTGGAGTAGAATCTGCGTCACTGTTCAACGCTCTCTTCTGTCGACCTACTAAACCCATGCGCGAAAGTCCAAAATCAGTCAGCTTCAGATGGCCCTTTTGATCGATCAACAGGTTATCGGGCTTGAGGTCTCGATGGATAACCCCTCTCTCATGAAGATGCTCCACGCCCAAGACAACTTCTCCAAGATACTTTTTGACCCAGTCTTCAGGAAGGCCACCCAGCACTTTGATGAGGGAGGCACAATCGCCTCCGTTGAGATACTCCATGACAAGATATAGATAATCCTTGCTAGAAAATGTCCAGTACAGCTTCGCAACAAACTCGCTTTGTCCTTGCCACATCATAATAGCACGCTCCGCCTTGACATTTCCGACCTGGTTTTTGGCGACCATGTCGGCCTTTTTCAGCACCTTGATGGCGAAATATTCTCCAGTAGATTTCTTTTTCGAGAGATAGACGCTGCCAAATGCTCCTTTACTTATGGGCTTGATAATCTCGAAGTCTTTGATCGACGGCTGCGACGATCGGGGCTGCGGCGGCGGCTGATTTCCAGCATTGAGACGTGGAGACGGCGGCGGCTTCATGACGAAGTCAGATATTGCGGCTGAAGACTGTCTCCTGTGATGTCGAGACGGATGAGTAATGGGGGAGCTGAATTCGCTACTAGGAAACATTGGTGATGCCTCGGGGGAAATGATTGACTCGTGCGCTTGAGGCAGAACCCGAGCCTTGATTCTCAGAGGAGAGGATGGTTGCGTCATCATCCGTGACGGGGATTCTTGCCGCCGAGGAGAAGCTGTCTCTGGGATCACTAAGCTTCGCCTGTGCCTCCTGGAGCTCGCTGCACGTCTTAGATCGCCGAATTCAGAAATGGGCGACTCGGTCCTGTTGTGCCCTCGCGAGGCTACTGATGATGATCGTAGGCTTCCCTCGCTCTCGCCAATGTCGCTCTCGAGCGGTAGGGTTGACCCTCGGCGTGAATCTCGAGATTGACTTAGAATGCTCAACCCACCCGGATGAGACCGAGGAGTTGGACATTCTCTAGGACTACTAGATCTAGTAGATCCCACAAACGATGTCGGGCGAGACCGTCCAAGTCCCCCGGACATGTCGACCTGACGAAGTGCTGCAGCTAAGGCAGAAGGGCTGGTAATGGAGTGATCAAAATGCTCTTCGCCGGCGTGGCTCGTCGGCTCGGTGGTTTCACTCCTCACTTCAATGTCTTCTGTGTATGCTTCCGACTCATCAAGCTCGTCTTCGGTGGAATCACTAAACCGACCCTCGGCAATGCGAGCGGCTTTTCTGGTCGCCTCATCAATACAGTCTTGCACGAGAACCGCAAACTCGATGCGAATTCGCTCCGCATATTCAATAATCTGCCGATGGCGGAAGACAGCATCCACCTTGGCTCGAGCCACCTTTTCAGTATCCTCGCAGAGCAATGCCAGACCTTGTTCTTGCTCGAGAGTGTTGGAGCTTGGCGACTGCCATTGGAGCACTTGCGAGATTCTCGATTCCGATTGAGGTGATTGGGTGCGCAGTTCCCAGTTGCCATGCTGCGAAGAGCTCTCCTTGATACCCGGGCAGCTGATTTCAATGGCGGTATCGCATAGATCCAACAGGAGCTCAACGATACGTGCTTGTGGTCGACGAATGGCAAAGGAACGGGCTCTGGCGTGTCCGAACCCGCCTGGTCTTTCTCGCGAACGAGCGAGCGAAGTCCCAGGGGATGATTGTGCCGATGGCGGAGGGCCAATAGGCTGGCCCTTGTATTCGGCGACGGGAAGATTGGGCGAGTCGCCGCCAGTCAATGATCGGCTCTTGCGTGATTCTAGAGCGTCAAGGACCTTGACAATGTGGTTTCTATGCTCACTCAGGCTCTCCTGAGCCATTTGCACATCCATTTCAGCATGGTGCTCTTGGAGACACAGGTCCGTGTGCTTTTCGAACCACCAGGGCGGTATCTGACGCTCGCAAATGCGGCAGAGAACTGGAGGCGGAGGTTCTGGCCCTTCTGATTCTTCGCTTGCAGCTTCTGCTATGCGGGTGAGGATACCGGCGAGGATTTCGACACCCGAGCCTAGGGAGTCGACAATCACGGCGGGGAGATCGATTTGAACTTCGTGTGGTATCCACGGACGAATCATCCACATTGTCTAAATCATTCATCGGTTAGTAAATAGAGAGGATCAAGGGCTGGGAGTAGATTCAATCGTCGAATCTCCTGTTTATCTGCCCAAAGTCGAGAAGAACCTACATGGCTTTCACCGCCCGAGGCACTGTCGTACACCATGATACCCTGTGCCTCGAGATCGGCCACCTCCGTTTGTGGGACTTGTGATGGATCGAGAGCCGAAAGGCTGTCCAACGAGCGTAACTTTGACAGAGGGCCCAAGACGACAGAGAAGCGGACCCTGTGGCTCTTGGAGTCGTCCCTCTTCATCGACTCAACTACATCGGTAAAGATGGACTTGTTTTCGCTGGCTATCAAATCGGAAATGGGTACACCCTCGACGGATTCGACCTTTGTGCCAACAACGTCGGTCCAAGAAGGGCTAACCCACTTGATGGTGCCGTCGAGGTTAAGGTATGCAATGGCATTCAGCGTCTGCTCGGCCGCCTCTCGCAGTTCCTCACGCTCTTCCCGGATGTCCTGGCTGATGGATCTCTCCATGGCCGTCGTCTGCTGAGCTCGCAGCGACTGGACGGCCGGCGGGGCCAGCGAGGCGACGGCGGGAGTGGACGGCTTGTCCATGGCGACGAGGAGGAGGCAGCGCCCGTTGTAGAGAGCGGCTGTTCACGGCGGTGATGGTGGGGGAGCTGGGGTTTGTTCGTCGAGAGACTCGGGGTCTGGCGAGGCGGCCAGAACTACAGACCCATGAAGCTCGGATACATGACGGAAGACGGCCAGCGTAGGGTCACAGCTGTCGCTCTCGTTGTCGTCTTTTTTTTTGTCTTTCGCTGGCGAAGCGTCGTATATTTGGCAACAGGGTAGGAAGGCAGGGCCCCAGGTCGAGGAGGAGGGCTGACGAAGGGAAAAAAAAAAAAAACAATCGGATGCCCTGCGAGCAATCCCACGGCCCAGGCGGACGCAACAGCCAGAAACGAGCCCGGCAGCCGACTCTCAGTACTCAGCAGACGGCCTTTGGCAGAAGCTGCTAAACGACAGACGTTGAATCGGCGACGGGATTGCCCAGAAGCAACAATCGCTGGCGAAGCACCACGCAGACAGAAACTCTTGTTGGATGCCAGTCAGCTCACTCGTTTCACGATGGCTCAATTGTTAATCGCACAGGTACGGGAGTACTTCTGGAGCATCGCGTCCTTCTCCCCCATGACACATTAAGCGGGGGGGCTAGAGCCCGTGGGCCAATCACGACACACCATCTCCTCTGCTCTTTTACCCGCCTGATCCAACCCTCCCAAGCCGCCTCTAAACTCTGCTGGCAACAGCGCAGGTTATAGCGCAGCCATGCGCTGGGCGCTACACCAGCAAGGCCTACGGGGGGCAGACGCTTGGCGGGCTTTAGCGGCCTTGGATAGGCTCTTTAACCCCCCGTGCTGTGAAACAAGACAGCCCGGGACCTGGAGCTTCGAAACACACTGGCGCTCAGGAGGAAAGATTTGATTGATAGGAAAAAAAGAAAAAAGCCGCTTCAGGGTTTTCCCCCTCTAAACAACGCCCGCTTTCTCATATCGCTGCATGATAATGCCTGCTTGTCAAAGGACGGGCTGATTGGCACGGCACGGCACATGGTTGCTGCGACCACGCCACGTCCCGTAAGCGGTGCTTTGGATCAGATAGAGTAATGACATTATTAACGGCAGCGATGGGCGTGGGATTGGGCTTGAGTCTTGCGTGGGTGAATTGCCGGCTGGTCTTCAATCGACACTGTACATCCAGCACTAACAAGCTTCTGATCTCATTGCCCGTGTGAAGTGCGGTGCAGCAAGCATCACTAGGTCAACTACCCCAAGTCTAGTCGACATCCTGATCCTGTGGGTGTCTAGAACTTGTACTAGACATGCGTGGTTGTGTTGTGATGGCAACGGCATGCATCAGAAAGAAGTGGCGATAAGGCTTGGGTGCATTCGGAGAGAAATGCTCTAGAACGGTTGCACCATCCAACGCCCTCGTTTTGCATGCGTTACAAGCTTTGGTAGGACCAACGAGAGCGACGAAGCAGACAAACCAGAGAAGGGGAAACTGGCTGTTGGCGCCCAGATCGGCACAATTGGCTTGGGCTTGGGATCAATGGCCTGGACTTGGGATCATTGGCCTTCGTCCCCTCTCCTCCGCATTTTGCGTTTTGGGCTTTTTTTGGGGTACCCTCCAGCCCTCACAACCTCGCCTTTCCTCGCTCCCACTTGTTCCGACGGTGTGATGGCAGCATCGACAAGCTCTAGCTCCAGCTCTCGACGAGCTCAATGGCCTCTCATCTGCCACTTCACACCTCCCACTTGGACGCTAGCGCTGCAGCGAGCGGCGGCGGGAATGGAGAGGAGAACGGCGAAGAGGGAACGAAGCCCAGTGGAGAGATGAAGCACTAACAAGCATGAAGCAGCATTCGCACCGTGCTAAGCTCTGCAGAAGAATGGATGCACATCACAGGAGCCGATTACACTATCTTTTCAACCCAACTTGGAGCCAATACGCAAATGATATGATTAGCTCTGCCCGCTGCGCTTGCTGCTTATTTGCATTCGGTTCCATGGATTCGTGCATTTGATGGAAGTGTTAATTATACTGATTGATGCTATTCTTTACTCATTCAAAGACAACTCCGAACTCCCGAAAAATCAAGGTTCAATGTCAGCCGCAGGGTCGTGCTGCGAGTAGAAGAAGCAAGCTGCTTATCACCATCTTCTTCTGCAGCGGGTGGCCTTTCTAGCTCAGATGTGTACGATACTATCTCTTGACAGGCGGAAATAAAACCAGTAGGGGCAAACCCGAGAATAGTAGTCATGCCCTGTACCCTGTCTGCGCCGGGTAAGAAGAAATATGCAGTCTAGTAGCAGCATGAGCATCAGTGATAAGGTGCCATACTGTATGTACGGAGAAGTATATACTTGGAGAAGGCATTGAAATTCAACAGGGCCCTTCCTTGCGGGCCAGACACTTCTGTCTCTGAGCTTCGAGCCACTCTCCCTTTTCAATCCATCGCTGCTCCAGCCATCTGGCCAGCTCAGCATCCGTGTAAGGCAACGTCTCAATTGGAAATCTGCGAGTGTGCACGTGAAATGCGTAGCCGGCCTCCTTGCTCAGGTTGGGAATGCTCAGGGTGTCCCACATGGTTGGCACCTCCTGGAAATCACTGCCTCGCCGGTACAAGATGGTCACGTCGTACACAGCCTTGATGTGTGGTGCCTCGCGGAGGTGCTGGACCGTGGTGATGAAGCCCTTGGTGCGGGGATACAGGAGATGCATGGGATGGGGGCGATCGGTCTTCTTACACCATGCCTGCGACTCTTGATACTTGCGCTGGCTGAAGCGAGTGGCCTCGCTGAAGCTGATGAGCCCTACGGCGATGACATCTTGTCAGGCACTCATACTCATACTGTCATACATGGTACACGGATTTCGTGCATGAGGAAATGACGGACGGGAGCCCACTTACAGGTTGGAAGCCTCCTGGAAACGAGCCCGGCAAAGGCACGGTCGAGCCGAGATTTGTCCTTGCGCCAGCTACGGCTCACCATGGGCATACCCATGGCCCAGAGACCCCAGCCAAGGAAGGGCACGAACCGCAGCTGGCGCTTGGCGAAGTAGCGGCACCGGCCCAGCATGCCCGAGCGTATTGCCAGGGCTTGGATCATATAGAAGTCTGACCACGCCCGGTGATTGGCGACGACAATGGCCGATTCGCCGGGGGGCAGCTCATCGCCGGAACAGACAATCCTGGCGCCATTGACTCGCTGGAAGATGAACTGAAGCCACGACCACACCGAGCCGGCCAGGCGAGACGAGAGGCTGTAGACGAGCTCGGGAGCCAGCGGCTTGAGCGGTAGCAGCAGCGACAGGGCCACATCTGCCAGGAACAGATACAGGAACCAAGGCGCCGTCAGCAGAATGCCGCGGACATGTGTTATCAGGGACCTATGCGAAGGGTCTGGCATCCCGTCCGAACACAAGCAAGTCCGGTATGTACAGGTACGCCTGGAGCCTCTTATTGGAAGGATTGAAGTGGCAGTACCTCTCGTAGCACAGCCAGTGCCACTATAAGCACTCAGTCTGATGCAGGAAATCTATCGCAATTGGGAGTCGGGATTGCCTTTTAAGACGGCCTGGAGTATAGCTGGTGGTCAGACTGTCGGCTCACATGACGCCATGTCCATGATTTGTTGAGTTTTGAATGATTGAGACGGCTCAATGGCTATTCAGGATTCAAAATAGGAGATCATAGAGTGAGCGCCTCATACAGTGCTGAAAAGAGTACATGGAGCTTGCTTCAGGTGTAGGCTGCTCTCCATCCAGGAGAGGAGCTCTGAGAGAGAATTCGAGGCTTGAGCTTCTCAGCTGAGCCAGCCAGCGCCCGTTTCGTCCTATGCTATCCATCCCACGCCACAGCATTTCCGAGGAAATAGTTTCAATAGGTTCTATCGGACAAAATAGAATGCTGCAGTACATTCCTGTCTGTTAACCACCAAGGCAGTGCTACATCTAAGTATTAGTCTTTGATGATAAACCGGCCTGCTAGTCTTTCGTCTTCACAGCCCACACATTTCTAGACATCCATCTCTGGGTACTTTATCGTGCTACTATTCATTTCCATGAGCCTCACCGTCTGTCTTATTAATTTGCCTGCCAAGTACATGGCTTTTACGACATCAGGCCACTTGCTTCATAGGTTACTCTTGAATGGTGGGATCACTGCAGTGCTCTCATGTGCAATGTTTCACTTTTTCTTCTTCTTGCATTTGCAGCCCGCCACACGTTAAATTGGCCGGCGCCTTGTATCACTCGCTATGCCCCATATCTCGTCGTACTCAGTACGGAGTCCAGACGCTGGTGCTTACGGACTGCTGTGGTAGCATGACATTGGTACCCATTAGTAATGGATGCTTCATGTTCGGCACTTGGACATCGTAAGCAAGGAGCTGCGAGCTCATTGGCGCTTTAAAAGAGTGCGGTTTCTTAGCGTTGCAACCCGTTCACGCGCGGTCTCAACTTTGGCCAAAGCGACAGTTTACGCCTGCTGGAGGACTGACGCAAGAGGTGGCTTTGGTGCTTGGCGGCCTTGCTTCGCTCTTCGGATTCGCGACTCGGGGGCGCCATGATTTGAGAAACGCTGCTGAGCGGGAGGATCTTGAAGTCAGAGTTCCAATGTTTCCGGTACATGTTGTTCTGCCACCTCGTAATCCATTCTGGCTGTGAATTTCCCTCTTTGCATGCGCCATGGATGTACTCGGTACCGACGCTGGGATGTACATGTACGATTACCTCTGTACTAATGGCCAAGTCAAGTCGCACTGCCCGCGGGCTCCCACCTCCTACTCCTTACACAAAGTCTTATTGCTCAACTCCCCTCCTCTGATCTGCGCGACCCGAGACATGGATCCGTGCAATTTGCCGTGACTCGGAACAAATATTGAGCTGTTGTGCTTCTGCTTCTGCTACTTCAATTCAACTCAATTTCATCCAATCTTCTCTCTGACCCAACTCGCAACCTGTTCCGCCGGACTGGGGAGCCAACCATTGGATAGACGAGCTGGATTGATGTAAGATAGTTCTGCCGAACGCTCCACTGACTCGCCTAATTTTGCCTGCACTTCCGGGCCAAGCACCGCTAAAAGGCCCCCCGACCAGCCCGTCTTTCAGGGCCCTCGCAGCCCCCGTGGGACACAAGAACCCCGCTGTGCCTCGCACGTTTGCATCTGTGCTCCTATTCTCCATTATCCCGCTGCATTTAAGTCCGGACCCTCGAAGCAGGCCAAAACCCGATTGTCGGGAATTGAACCGCTCAGATACTACCTCACAGTTGCTACTACTTTCTCCCTGTTTCTGTATTATTTCTTGCAAGTACTTCTTACTTCCTCCCGACTACCTGGTTAGAGTTGTTCTTGCATCGCGACCCAGCTCGTCTCGACTCGACTCGCCGACCCGAACCGCTCTCAGACAAACTCCGACTGCAGCAACCCCAGACATTCTATTGCTCTAGTACGAGTAATAGTAACAACTCCTCTTCTCCTGTGGATGCGGGTAGCTCAACCCCTGCCTCGCCTTATCACCCTATCGGACCGTGAACGCTGCCTTTGAAACCATCAACATCTCGCTTTCTACAGCCTCAATCCTTCTCCCATCTGTTCTCATACGCCTGAGCACCGCTTGACGGTACGCCTCCGCTCCCCAAATCCAATTGCTTCTGGCGGGCTGTGATTTTGCCACACTGTGGCTGCGAGCTCGTCCGAATCTCACGTCGCACAGTGGCTTATCCGTTCACAGCCGGTGAATATTTTAGCATCCCTCGCGCCAGCGACCGTACCACCGGATTTACTCCTCGTTCACAATTCATCCGAAGCATCGCGAGTTGCCATGTCGTCGTCGCTATCCCCCGACCAGCTCGAAGGAGGCACCTCTCGGGCCTCTACTGAAGGCGCCGACAAGGGCGTCCTCGGCTCTCTGAACCTCAACTTCTTCAAGAACCTGTCATCAGATAAAAAGGTCACTCGCAGTAAGTACTCGCGACATGCCACAGCCCTTGCACTTTTGCGAAGAGCGGCCGCTGATTACTACTCCTCTCCTTGAATAGCCGGAAATCCTCCCAAACGCCGTGGACCGAAGCCCGACAGCAAGCCCGCCCTGACTAGGCGGCAAGAACTCAACCGACAGGCTCAGCGGTAAGCATCTGCGCAACGACATGCGACGTAGTGAGAGTGTAGCAAAATCTAACGAGCCGTTGGTCGTATCTAGTACCCACCGCGAGAGGAAGGAGCTGTACATCAAGGCATTAGAAGACGAAGTTCTTAGACTGAAGGAAGTCTTTAGCACAATCTCACAGGACAAACAGAAACTGGCCGATGAGAATAAGCAGCTCAAGGAGGTCCTTGTCCAGAGGGGCATCCAGCTGCCAAGAGTAGACGACTCGGCAAGCAGTGCTGCGCAGGCGATGAGTGTAAGTGCCTCTGGCATTAGCTACGCGCCCGGGTCATCAAGCGGCTTCTCGCCTGTTGCAACGTCTCACACAACCTCCATGTCAATGTCGCCGGACAACCGCCAACAGTCACCTGCCGGGAGCGGGGCTGATCTTGAGCAGGCTGGTATTGACTTCGTCTTAACGTACGAGAACTCCTCCTCGAAGGCATATCTTTCACCTCCCCCGCAGTGACCCTCGATCGAGGTTGCCACTTCACAGCACAGCGCGAGCCAACACTGTCGGGGGCTTGATGCGCAAGGGCCGGTATGCTAACGGTTGCGACTTTTTGTCGAGGGTTCATTGTAGGCTCGAAAAACCTTGCATGGCACACATGCCATTCTTGGTTGACAGAGCGAGCGACGCCGACGGCGCACCGTGCGGCCACGCCCTCATGGCATCTTGCCCTCCCGCCCCCTTTCAAGACCTGACATCGGAAACTCCCTTCGGCAACGGGCACACGCACGACCACGGCGGCGAGTTTCACGCGTTAAGCCAAGGCACGTGGGAGCTCACCAAAGCCGACTTGTCCACGCTCCTGGACCTCAGCCGGAAGCTCAACCTAGACGGCGAAATCACTCCAGTCATGGCGTGGGGGATGGTTTTGTCTCATTCCAGGTTCGCCGAGCTGGATGCGGGCGATTTTGAAAAGCTTTCCGAGGAGTTGCTGCGAAAAGTCAGGTGTTACGGGTAAGTCTTTTTTCTCCTCTTCAGCTCCGTGTTGGGAATTGATGTTGTCTCATTATTACCTCGGTATGCTGACCCTCGTGAACACAGTTTTGGCGCTGTTCTGGAGGAGTTTGAACTACGGGATGCTATAGAAAAT
Source organism: Trichoderma harzianum CBS 226.95 (assembly GCF_003025095.1). Lineage (NCBI taxonomy): Eukaryota > Fungi > Ascomycota > Sordariomycetes > Hypocreales > Hypocreaceae > Trichoderma > Trichoderma harzianum. The sequence continues at coordinate 3,590,593 of NW_020209250.1, read as the reverse complement.
ATCTTTTCTGGTCGCCCCGAGGCAATGGTCTTTTAAACCTATTGCTACTCACATCTTTTGTTTAAAAGTTGCTTTTGCCTTTGATTGGGGGCTACCACACGCCCCCCTTGTCTTGTTTTAATGATAGTTGGGTGTTTATGTTAAAGATTCCAGGGCGAACCTCGATGTTTGGTTGCGTCCATGTCTAATGGCGGTATTTTTTCTTTTGCTGGTCTATGCAGTCATGATGTATATATCATTATCTTGTTTTTATCTAGTTCAAATCATTTTGGATACCCAGCATATGGGGTTCCCTATCTACTATATATGCAGACTAATTCTGGTGCAGGCCTGTCCATCACATATTGTAATGCAATATAACATGATGCACGGCGAGGATGTCCTCTCTTCAGAGTGTTGTGGCTAATACAGCTGAGGAAGCGATAAGATAACACACAAATTGTCTGTGGCGGTGCAACACCTGGCACCAGCTGGTGGCGCGGGGCTTGGAACTTTTTCTCGTTAGGTCGCCCCACACCCCACCACAATTTCGATTCAATGTTGGACAAATTCATCGCAGGCCGGACGACGAATCATCACGAGCATAGCGAAAAGCCTCTCTCGGACCCAGAACCGGAAACAAAGAGAGCATACGAAGCAACTCCGTCAAGATGGCCGAATCACTTGACTTTGTCAAGATCTGCGAGAGCTGCCCCCCCGGGGACGGCTGGGGTCCTTCGGTAACGACCGAGATCACTCTGGATGGCGTTCCCTATGCGCCGTTCTCCAAGGGCGACAAGCTGGGGCGCATGGCGGACTGGACTGCCGAGGGCAAGGACCGTGAGCGTGGTGGACGCCTTCAGTACAACCGTCAATACAGAGGTACGGTGGCCATATGTCGTGTTTTTTGACCTTTGAAAGGAGGACGAGTATGCTGACGAAAGAACACGCAAAAAATAGACCAGCAGGTGTACGGTACCGGCCACGCCGTTGTTTTCAATGCCCCTCCCGCCGAGGACGAGACCAGCTTTTCCGTCGTCAGCAACACCAGAGACTCTACCAAGTCAAAATTCGGCCGTGGCGCCGTCTTCACCCGCGGCCGTGGCCAGCGTGGTGGTCGGGGCGACACCCGTGGTGGACGTGGAGGCCAGTTCCAGCGAGCTGCTGGTGGCCGACAGGGTGGCTATGGAGGATACGAGCGTGGTGGCCGCGGTGGTGCAGGTGCTCGTGGCGGACGTCGTTTCGGCTGGAAGGATTATGACAAGCCTGCTCGTAACCGCGATGCTAGCATCAACATCAAGGCTGACTGGGAGCTTCTTGAGGAAATTGACTTCAACCGCCTCGCCAAGCTCAACCTCGACACCGACGATGGTGAGGACCTGGACGACTATGGTTTCCTCTACTACTACGACCGGTCCTATGACAAGCAGCCCGTCAAGGGATCCGAGAGGAAGCTCACTGCCATTGACCGTGCCGCCTACAACGTCACCACTTCATCCGATCCCGTCATCCAGGAGTACGCTGAGAAGGACGAGGCCACCATCTTCGCCACCGACAGCATTCTCTCCATGCTCATGTGCTCTACTCGCTCAGTCTACCCCTGGGATATTGTCATTGTTCGCCAGGGCAACAAGATCTTCCTTGACAAGCGTGATAACGCCAACCTGGATATGGTGACCGTCAACGAGAACGCCGCCGACGCTCCTCTGGAGGCTGCCGATGGCGGTAAGGATGCCATTAACCAGCCATCTGCCCTTGCCGAGGAGGCCACCTACATCAACCACAACTTCGCCAACCAGGTTGTGTCCGAGAGCGACTCGACCAAGGTTGAAATGGCCCACGCCAACCCCTTCTACAACTCCTCTGAGGATACCGATCCTGCTGCCAGCAAGGCCTACAAGTACAGGAGATTCGACCTTTCTACCAACGAGGAGGAGCCTGTGTACTTGATTGTCCGTACCGAGATCGACGCCGTCCAGAAGAACGCCATCAGCGGCGAGGACCAGCTCGTGACCATCAAGGCCCTCAACGAGTTCGACAGCCGAGCCCAGGGCAGCGGAGGCGCCCTCGACTGGCGGACGAAGCTCGTGGCCCAGCGCGGTGCTGTTGTTACCACCGAAATGAAGAACAACAGCTGCAAGCTGGCCAGATGGACTGTGCAGAGCATCCTGTCCAAGTCCGACGTTATGAAGCTCGGGTATGTAGCTTTTCTCGTCCACTGAGACTTCTTCTTCTTTGCTCAGTATTTGCTAACACTTCTAATCGCAGATTCGTCTCTCGTGCCAACCCCCGAAGCAACGATAAGCACGTTATCCTCGGAGTGATCGGCTGGAAGCCCCGCGACTTCGCCAACCAGATGAACCTGTCCCTGTCCAACGGCTGGGGTATCGTCCGCACCATTGCCGACATGTGCCTCAAGCGCGAGGAGGGCAAGTTCGTCCTGGTCAAGGACCCCAACAAGTCCATCTTGAGACTGTACTCGGTCCCCGCCGGCAGCTTCGACGACGACGACGAGGAGGAGCCCGAGGTGGTGGAGGAGGAGGCTGAAGAGTAAAGCCGTTGATTTTTGTGTGTTTTTCTCTTTTTACCAACTATATGTGATGTGTTTCATACCTGTCCATGTCCAAACACTTTTATTTTTTCCACTTTTTAATGAGTGAGTTGGTTTCGATTTTTCCAGAAAACGGCAAATCTCATGATGGATACATGCATAGGCTAGATCTGGTCTCGTTTCAGGAGCATGGTAGCTTACTAGGAATGGGCAAACGAAGATACAAAAAAGTTTTTTTTATATCATATCCGCTTCATCATGATTATCTTACTTTGATTTTCACTCACCCGCAGCAGGACTTGTCACGCTCACATGTCTTATTCGTCTAACAGCTCTCTCTGTCTATTCATCCCAGCGAAGTCTAGTTCCGTCTCTCGGCCTATCGTAACCAAGTCCTATATCGAAGCAACTCGTGCCTGATCTATCTTGGGTATCTTTTTCTCGCATCCCACTTCACACAAACTCTAGAAGACTTTTAATAGCCATTCTTGAACCGTTGAAAACGAAAACAAACAAAAATCCCCCCTTCCCATTAGATGTAACTCCTTGTCCCTCTTCTAACCCCGAACCTGTTGCAGATACCAGATCCCAACCTCCTGAAGGAAATCCAGCAACTGCGTAGTCTTGATACCTGTAGCTTCATACCCCATCTCCCTCATCTTCCTCTCCTCCCCGCACAACCATTCCCGCGCTGCATTACCCCGTGGCTCAAGACCAAGACGAGTACTAGCAAAGTACATCGCAGCAAGGAGCCGACGATAACGACGGCCGGGGTCCGGGTCATGGGCGATGAAGGCACGAGACGTCCACACGGCTTGGATCTCCTCGCGGAGGCAGTGGTCGAGAGGCTTGGAGGGGCTGGATGCGTGATGGCTTTCACGAGCGGCGTTGGCGAGGCTGGTGCCGAGAGACTCGGTGTGCTCGTGCAGAGGCCAGGATTCGCTGGAGGTGGACTGCTGGTAGTGCTGGTGTAAGAGGTGGTCGAGACGGTTGAGAATGTCTGAGCTAATTTGGAAAGCCTCGGAGGAGTGGTGAAGCTGAATGTATCTGTCTCTGAGCGAGGGGGTTATAGGTGGGAGCATAGGCTGGGATGGAGCAGCTTGCGAGAAGCCGTTTACCGGAGAAAGGGGACGGCGAGATAGTGGCTCCGGGGGAGAAGCTGCATTGTAACACTCATTACTAAGAGAAGCACGGTACTGTCCATCGTTGCCGCCATCATAACGGACCTCTTTGATGGGTGGTATTCTCTTATAGCTGGAACTCGTCGCCTGAGGTTCATAACGAGCAGTGCCCTTGGGCGAGAGTTCATCCATCCCCTGAGTTCGACTAGCGGAATGATAGTATGACGCCGGAGCAACAGAAAGCCGCGGCTCCATGGGACCATCACAGCCATACTCTCGAATCCGAGCATCCTTTTGCCGAGAAGTCTCTCCATCGAGAGCCCGAGCAGCCTCATCCGACACCACGACAAAAGAAGAAGCCAAAGGGCCCTTCGACTCATAACCTGGCCTCCGTTTACGGCCTGGTGTTGCGCCTGCTCTCTGCTTCTTAGTCCCCGACGGCATCTCCGAAGCCTGGCGTTTCCGCTTGCGAAGGATAGGCGGCGCGTCCCAGTCCACGGCGGCAGTATCAATGGTATGTCTGGGGTCGTTTTGCAGACGGCCGCTGATACAGCATTCGTGACAGATGGAGAGCTTGCAGACACGGCATTTTTGTAGAGTGCCGCAGCGTTGACGATGGCAGAGATCGCATTTTGCGGTGGGGACGTTGGAGGCGTCCCATCCGTGATGAGCGATGTCGAAGACGGGCGGGGAGAGCTGGACGGGGATTTCAGGTTGCTGGGATTCTGGGCCGGTGGTGGCTATTGCGTGGTGTTCGGTTAGAGTGTTGGTGAAAGTGACGGTAGGATACGGGTTTGTCTCTCTGGTTGGGTTCTTGTCTTGGTTGTGGGAAGTGTAGTTCCCGTCATCTTTGGGGGTTGACATTGTTGGGACTTTTTGTTTTGTGAGGGTCACGCTTATAAGTCACCTGAGGGCGAAGACGGTCCTAGTAACGCCGAATTTTGCGGTATCGTAGCTTTGGTCTAAGAAGTTGCTGTCAGTTGAACATGAAGAGAAAAACTGATAGCCAAGGAACAAGGATATAAGTCACCGTAAAGGACCCGTCAACACCTCCCGTAAAGCCCTCAAGCGTCAGAGAGGCAAGAGTGAGCAGGCGTGTATGGTCTTGTGAAGTTCAAAACACATGAACATAGGGAGGAAGAAGCTGAAATAAATACATGTAGGCGGAGAAGCGTCCATGATGTTGAAGAAAGCTCCGGAACGATACACGTGTGCAAGATTCACTGTTGCAAACGACGGGGAGGAAGTAGACAAGAGTTGTGGATAGAGAGGTGAGCGGTCAAGAAAGGATGTTATGTGATTCAGTGTAAGCGTCAGGAGAGATTTCGAGCTGATGGGTTGAGAGGTTCCGTTTGCTGGACGAGCGAGTTGTAGGATGATCACCGTAAGTTGGAGAGGATATTGGTGCGTTCAAGAGAATTGTATTTGAATATTCATATGGTCTTTTAGTTACTGAATCAAAGCTATAGTTGGATGGCGCTCAAATGCAATGGAGGCAAATTGGAAGATGAGACGATGATTCTGGAACTCATGGAACAACGATGGAAGTGGTCCATTGCGAGGAGAACTTGTAAAATGGTCATCCTTTTTCTATCATGTTTTTTTTCCTTCTTAATTTTCATTATTGAAACGGTAATATCTACTTGTACATGGGCAAGATGGGCAAGTGCATTTAGTTATGAATGTGTTATATGTGTTATAAGCACATGTGCCGAGGCTCGCCTTTTACATATAAGTGCTCACTCTCGGGCTATCATTGGAGTACAAGTAAGCGAGCACTCCTCATCGCTTCACGGCATGCAAAGCAAGAATAACTCCATTCCATCTATACAATGGTAATGGTAATGCCATCTTAAAAACAAATTGTCACAGCCACGATGATGGCGCTTGGGGGCCAAAGCCAAGGCGCATGTTTTGCTGCCAGATGAGATCCATTGATGGGCTGTGGCGCTTACATGCACGTCTACTCCTTACATGTATACGAACAGGTACATGCTCGATAGTTGCCGCCACTCCCCCTGCCCAGGTCATTGGACGCTGGTGGACGATCAGCCGCAGCTGGACGAGATACGCGGCATTGTGGCGCTTAGAACTGCCGACGATGCGGTAGTACTCGTATGTAGTATGTAGAAATAGTATCAAATAGGATTGGATGTATCGTTAGAAAGGCTTCAAGCGAGAATCAGGCGCTACGGTACGCGCAGGGCTTAAAACAAGGGGGAATTTTGCAGCGTTTCATGCGTGTAGCATCAATGCAAAATGTCCAGTGCCCTTGCAGTAGTCCTGTAGCACTGGATCTGCTTACATGTACATGTATAAGTACACATGTAGATGCGTTGTCAGTCTCTGTCTGTGTTGGCTCGGACGGATGAAAATACACGTCAAGCATGATTCAACTCCAGCTGGCATCGACTGAACAAGAACGGGCAGAAGTTGGCCCGATGGAATTGGAGTTGGACCTGGTGCTGGAGATGGCAAAGAGCGTACGAGTACCTATGCGCCACGGATCATCGAGGCTGTGCGGGTGGTGTGAGGCAAAAGAAATGCGCGTACTCGTACAGTCCAGCAATTCGGGATGGCGATGACCTCCCTCTACCAAGCTGAGAACTAGACTAGATCAATGCTTAGGTATGAATGAGCCCATAATGGTCTCGTGCTAGAGAAGATAGAAAAGCCAAGCGTTTGCCACGCAGGCATCGCATCGCATTCGCCCGGTGGGAATAGCTGCACGCTGTGGAGATTTTCCGAAGCTGTCCAGCAGCCAAGCAACCAAACCCGCCGAGAGCCAACAGACGGCGCCACGGATAGCCTCGTCAGCGCATCGTGCCGAGCCAATGGCAGGCGGCGACAGGGGCCGCTGGGGTGATGCTCAGCCGGAATCGCGGCACGGCTTGCAGGCTTGGGGGGGTCTGACTTAGACAATGAGAGGCAAGGGTGTGGCTGATGGTGTTTGGTAGTTGGGGGGAGATTTGTCGGAGAAAATTCAATTGAATGGGAACATGAACGGTGTTTGTGCTGTGCTCTGCTGTAGGTCAGCTGTGCTATAGCTTAGGTCAGTAGCTGTTGCTGTTGCGTGTTATCGTACTGTACTCTCTGGTACCTGCACGTGTATATGTATGTAAAAACTCGAGGCCGCCCAAGTTCTCTCTTCCCCCGTCCGTCCTTTCAACTCTCATTTCCCACCAGACTTCCTCTTTCGTCCACCCGTGTCCCCCTCATAGGCCTCCTTTGCTCCCTCGTCATCATTTCGCGAGCATCAACGCAGTCGAGGTAAGTTTCCAGTGGTACATGCAAAGCTACACGGCTGCAACGTCCATTCTCTTTCTTCCTCTTCATCTCCCTCATTTCCCCCAAATCAGCATACAGTCATCCTCCGTTGGGCCTCAAAAAGCCAAGATTAATAGCACCTGTCCTGTCCAGCATCACCCGCAAAATCCCCACTCCCTGGCCTGGGCTGCAGGCATTGACGTCCCTCCCCCCGGCTAGTCGAGCTTCATCAATCCTCGTCAGAAAACCGACTGTGCCGTGACAAGTTGAAACGGGCGCTGCACTGGCACTGGCTGGTCCCCTAACAGAGCACCTCGAGTAGCATTAGCGCTCATTTACATCAAATCCATGCACTGATCCATTGATCCATATCTCATCGGGTGCTTGTGAAAGTACCGGCCGGCCTGCCACAGCCTCCCTGCGCATCCACTCCCAGGCCACTTTAAATGCTGGAACCCGCTAATCTTTATTTCCAGACTCCAGCATTCATTCTCACCCTTCCATCGCTAATTTCCCCTTCGCTCTCTCTTCGATTCTTCGCATCCTTTTTATTTCTTTTTAAAACAAAACTTTCGTTTTTCTTTCCTCCGTCTCGTCGCAGCGCGATCTGAACCAGAAACCAAAAACACAAAAAACCCACCAAAATGGCCAGCAACGAATACTACCAGCAGGGCTACCCTCCTCAGCAGGGCGGCTACCCTCCGCAAGGCTATCCTCCCCAGGGCTATCCTCAGCAGCCCCAAGCTGTAAATAAACCCTCCCGTCCCCAGACTCTGATTGATACCCCGTGCGCCGATTCGATCGATTCAAAATATACTCCTGAACCAATCAACTCGGCAATCGGGTGTCGCATCTTGCAGTCAAATCAGTCCTCAAGTCAAAAGGCCATTCGCTAACCAGACGCGTTTCTTAGAGCTACGGTCCTCCTCAGGGGCAGTACGGCCCTCCTCAGGGTCAATATGGTCCTCCTCAGGGCCAAGCTCCCATGCAGTACGAGCAGGCTCCTCCCCCGGATAACCAGCGCGGTCGCGGCGGTGACCAGGGCTGCTTGATGGGCTGTATCGCCGCTCTGTGCTGTTGCTGCGCCATCGAAGAGGGATGCGAGTGCTGGTATGTGGCTTTTCAATCTCAAACTTTACCCCCTTTTTCCAAAACCTCTCCCCCCGCGACCTTGTTTGCGCCAATCACTAATACCATGCCAGTATCGATCTTTGCGAATGCTTCTTTTAAACTACCAATCGACCATATCCGACAATTACGAAAAGGAAAGGAAGAGTAAATGTCCCCAACGTGGAGTGGACGGGACAGAAGGAGGCAGAAAATAAAAACCAAGGGAACACAAAGTTACCCCTTTTTTAGTTTTGTTGTTTGCTATTTGGTTGCGCTTAGGATGGGAGCGCTAGGTTTTACGCGAAATTCAGTCATAATATTTCACCTGTCTCTCCGAAATTGGGTTAATACGTTGTCCTCTTTCGTTGTCTTTTTCTCATTTTTGTCAATTCATACCCCGCCTGCTTTCTTACAGAGGAATAATGGAGAGAGAAAGATTTAGTACCAAAGAGTGACGACTCGAGTTTTTTTTTTTTTTTCGCGTTAATTATAAGATTGTTTTGAGAAAGCAAAGGATGGCGCGTGAGTAAGTGAGTGAGTGAGCGAGTGAGCGAGAGAATGGAATATGTCTCGGCATCTCTATGAAAGATTACTGGCGAACACCCTGTGATATCACGTATCCCATTTCAATAAGAGGGAGTCGACCAACAAATACATGGTGAAACAAGTCACTAGAAATAACACATATGAGACTTCAACGCTTACAGCCTCATTTTCACATGTTAAGGATATAAAAAAAAACATCTTTTTTGTTCCGCCATCCGCCTTGCTAAAAAGCCTATCTATGTGGAAACAACTCATTTACTAGCCTCATCAGGCATAACATGATTGTTTATTTGTTTGTACATCTACCTCGTCCCGTATCTCCCCTCAAGCCCCCCTCGGTCCCTCTACGCCTTATCCCAGCATCTGGCCCTTCTTTACTCGTCAAGCTTGACATAGTTGGCGGGGAAGAGACCAGAGTGGCCGCCGTAGTGACCGAACCACCAGTCCTCATCGGGGAACTCCAAGTTGGTAATCGTAGCATCCTCAGGAAAACTCAGTTCTGCCACAAAAGTTAGCCATGATCATGACATCATCAATTCAGGGGGGTTGTCTCTCACCATTGTCCTCAGCAGCTTCATAGTCATACAAAGCCGTGGCTGTCGGGCCTGCAGCTGCGCTGGCCGGCGCCGCTGGTGGAGCAGCAGGGGCCACAGGTGCCGGTGCCGGCTCGGGCTCTCGGGCGGCAACGGGGGCGGCCGGAGGAGGCGGCGCGGCGGCGTCGTCCTCAACAAGCTCAACGTAGTTGCTAGGGAACAGGCCGCTCTCTCCCCTGACGTTGGTTCCCATCCACCAGTCATCGTCCACCGTGTCGATGTTGGTGACATACTCTCCCTCGACCAGGTCGATTTCGTTATCCTCAGCCTTTTCATAATCATACTGCACCAGAGCACGCTTGCCGCCTTGCTGGTCGTGACTGTCGGCTACTTGAGGAGCGTGCTCAAACGTCTGCTCGGCCACGGCACCAGCTGCGGCTCTTGCAAGGTGGCCAGCTTCGTGCTCGTCCTGAAGCTCCTCCTCTCTGGGAACTGGGACTTCCTCCACAGGGAGGGGAGGAGGTGCGCGCTCCTCGGGCCTCTCGATTGTGGGCTCAGGGCCGCGAGCCACGGGCACGGCGACACGGATTGGCGATGGAGAGCGCTCCCGCTCCTGGGCCACGGGCTGGTATGCCGAGGGGTCTTCCTCCTCTTCCTCCTCGTCTGCAGGAGCTGGGCGGCTGGGAAGGCCGGGGAGGGCGAAACCTCCAGCTGGCCTGGAGCCATCCGGAACAGGCGGTGGGGCCTGGTACTCTTCCTCGACTGCTCGAGACGTCGGTGGTTGGCCAGCCCCGATGGGAACGGTGTTCTTAAACCGATCTCTCAAGGCAGACACGCCCGAGGGACCCGAGGACTCGTCCTCCGCAGCCTCTCTGGTCTCTTCCTCCTGCTGATCCGCGGATTCGGGAGCACCACGTGTGGCTCCTCCGGTTTGAACTGGAGCCCAGCTCTTGCCCGTGTAGCCACTCTTCCAAGAAGACGAGCCGCCGGTCTGCTGAGCCTGTTGAGCAGGTGGCACTGGCGACGCTGAGGCAGGGATACCGCTAATGCTTCCACCTTCTCTCGCCTTCTTCTCCGCCCAGATCTGAGCTGGGGTCTTTCCACCTTGGTCTGCGAACGTCCGGCTAGCAGCTCCAACTGGGGGGGCTGCTGGGGCAGCCGGGCCACCGAATCCGAGACCACCGGGGGATGGCGCCTTTGTGCCGGTGAAGGCAGAGGCACCGGACCACTTCTTCGCAACGGTAGGCTTGGGGAGTGAGGTCAGCCGTCCAGCACTTGGCTGCGAGAAAGCAGCTGCTCGATCGGAAAGGCTCTGGGTTTGCTGTTCCGGTTCTTCTGCTGCTGGTTCTGCTGGTTTTTGTGCCCTGGCTCTAATTGCAGCAATGTCGACCTTTCCAACAGGCTCATACGCTCCCTTGACTGGCGTGGGTCTGTCATCTCCCGTCTTCTGGGCATGTGCCCTGATGGCCGCAATGTCTACTTTGCCCACAGGCTGGTAGCCGCCTCCGATAACATCAGACGAGCCCGTTTCCTGTCGGGGCGCGCCGGTGAAGCGCGAGGGCTCCGGCTTCTGACTTGTAAGCTCTGCCATGTTCACCTTGGTTGGCTGATAGGCAGGCGCGACCTTTTCGATCTGTGTCCGAGTGATGGGAGGAGCGTCGGCTCCCCAACCATCCGCATCGACAGCGCCGGCATTCCTGGATCGAGCAGCAACAAGAGGGTCGGCAGGACGACCTGCTGACGACGAAGGTGTGAAAACAGGCTTAGCTTTGACTGGCGGGGGCGCATGTGTGGCAGCTCCGGCCGAGGATCCGGCCGAGTACTTGGCACCCGACGCATCAGCAACCTTGCGCATGATGGATTCAGGCTCGAGGTCGCTGTCGGAGCGGGCGGTGATCTGGACGTGATATCCGTGAAGGACCTTGGACACGGCAGCCAAGTGGCTGGTGAAGTATCCCTTTGTGCGCTCGGGGACACCTCCTCCACACCAGCCGATAAGAACAAACTTGGGGAGACCCGAATTGGGGTCCTTGACCTTGACAAAGGCGAACTGGATTCGGCCCTCGCTGAAGTCCTCAATCAGCTCGGTGAGCTCGCCATCTGGAAAATAATTAGCATCTTAGGCCGACGAGTGCAAAGCGCAAGGAAGGGATCATCAATGGGTCGCGTACCGCCTGTGCTCTGAACTTTGAGTACGCTCTCCTTGGAACCGCTGTCTTGGAAAGCGTTGACCAGGGGAGCTTGGACAGAGAAGAGCGCCCACTGGGCGTAGGTGGGCGAGCCGGATGCCGGCGTTTCTCCGCCAACGACAGCATTGTAGCTGCTCTTTATGGAGGCGCCGTTTGTAGAGAGGTTGAGAGACGCCATCTCGAGGTAGGTGTCGTGGGCGTAGCGATAGAGGTCGATGGAGGTGAAGGGACGTAGAGAGTATAGAGTAGAGGGGAGGAATTGAGCTCCGCTCAGCAATGGCTAGCGACGTCTTTGTTAGCATGCAACTCAGGGGAGACTAGCAACGGCGGGTTGTGATTGTGGCCTCACAATGCAATGGCCCGTTATCGGCAGCCCAATAAATAGCACGGCTAGGCTATGTATGCTTCGAAGAAGATGGGAGACTCGGGTACAGAAGTACGAGTAGCTGCTCGGGCACAAAGGGGGAGATTCGGATTCGGGGATTCGTGGCCGACTCGAGCTGGCAAGCTGATGGACTGCCTGTCTGGCGGGACATGCGTCGACGCTGCGTGGCGCCGAGGCGGGGACAATAAGCAGCCTGCGTAGATGCATAGCCCCGGTGGTGGATTGCACGTATCGGGTCGGGATGAGCTGGGGGGAGCTCAAATGACGCAGAGTTGCCCCTCTTTGGCCTTGCTGGTGGCAGGTCCGCCACCCCCAGCGCCCCAGGCAGCGTGTATCGCTTATTGCTGGTGCCTGAGAGCGCTGGAACTCAATCTTCAGGAGGTCAGGCATGAACTACGACACTTGATGTTTTCATGAAGCCCGATTTTGGCTTGATGCGACTCGATTTAGTGCTGGACTCAAACTCATCCCCTTTCTTTAGGTAACAAGATTACAATCCGACGTAATCTTACAATGTACGCGTAAGTGAGTACGGTATTTAGCAGGTATAGGCACAAGCACCCGGATAGTATAGAGGCCTCGTTGTAACGAATCCTCAAATCAATCCTGCTAATACTAACCGACTAAGGCACTGGTAGGTAGATGTAGCTTCATGTTCCAAGTTGCTCATTGGCCCATGTCCAGGACAGTCGTGGATAGCCTCCAAATGCAGGGTAGTTACCATCTTCTGTAATAGACAAGCCCACTTTGGATCTCATCTCCGGCAAACCCGTTGCATGCAAGGCGTCAGAACCCCAAAGCCCAAGATACACATCCATATGCATAGGAATCACTAGGCCCGACGTATGCAAGGGGAGCATAAACACTTGTGCTGCAAGATCTGGCTGTCCGGAGTCCGGAGTACCCTGCCGTCTAATCAGAGCTCCATTACGGCGTTAGGCTCTTCCTCAAGGCCGCGTTGCAGATACTTCGGCCGGTGCCTTGCCTGCCAAGATACCGTCCCTTTACTTCTCTAGGTACTATTCACCGTCATTCTAAAAAAGGAGAAAAAGAAAAGAGAGCCCTCGAAATAGATGAGCCTCGGTGTTGTTAGGGCTCGTCAACTTCAGTTGCCGAGCCACATTGTTGCGTATATTTAGCCCAACGACACGCGTTTCATCTCGCCGTCCCAATATACCCAACCTGGCTGGGGTGATGTGTAGCCAATCGGATGGATTCCTTACCGCGGAAGGAAATGGTAATATCAGCTCGACTTCAGCTCGCAATGATGACCGTATTCCTACCTGTATTGTATTAGCCCGTACATTACGATATGAGTTTCTTGCCATGATACTTTTGTACTCCCGTTCTCAGCTATACGTACTTTACTCCTTCTTACGGCCATACCCCGAAATAAGCATAAGGTCGAGCTTATAACAGGTAGAGGCTATTTCTAAACGAGATTTCGCACTTCCTGGCATGTACAAGCGCATGGCTGGCTGAATTCCCCATGAAAATCGCACGCACTCAATCCTTCGCCAACTCGTTCTTTTTACTTTAATAGCACTAAAGGCATCTAAGAGGTCTTGCATACCTCTCCTCGCGTTTCCTAAATTAGCAAACAATCCCGGCAAAATCACAACTTGTGATGTCATTTTCGTTCATCAAAATCTGCATACTCTGCCATTGATTCCGTATTTCAAAAGGCCCTCTTCTTTCTTTCTTTTGCTTGAAGATCATATCCTGTGAGCATTTCTATTTGCAAAGAATTTGGCTCGTGTAGTTGGGCTCGTGAGAGTTTGATTACAAATTGCACACCGGTGTAGAAATAGCAGCGGCCCTGATTTCAAATGCTTGCGATGACCTTTGCAGCAATGGGCCTTGCGCCATCACTTTTACCCCGCTAAAAATCCAACTCTGATACTCCAGGCCGATTCTCGCCGTCTTCGCCCACAACCGCCATACAAACATCCGTCATCTTACATATCCGATCCTGAACTCGACCTCAGGCCTGGTGACAAGATGTCGACGATTACCGAAATCCTGACCGACGAGCAGTGGCAGCAGGTGCTCAGCTCTGCGCCCGCTTCAACCCTCATTGTCGCTTCTTTCCACGCACCATGGGCGGCGCCATGTGCCCAGATGGCAACCGTCTTGTCCACGCTCGCATCCGAATATCCCGTCACCGACCCGCTAAGCACCCAGTGGGTGTCGATCAATGCTGAAGACCTCAGCGACATCAGCGAAACCTACGATGTGACCGCGGTTCCCTACCTGGTGCTGCTGCGAAACGGCGAGGTCGTCGAGACCGTCAGCGGCAGCAGCGCCCTCAAGGTACGGACGGCTATCGAGAAGCACGCAAACAAGGCTGGGGGTGCGACGCAAAGTGCTGCTGCAACCAACGGCACTGCTCAGGCCGCCGAAGTGGCCCAGGCCGATGCCACCGTCGTTGACCCGGCCAAGCAGAAGGAGGAACTGTTCAAGCGTCTCGGCGACTTGGTCAAGGCAGCCCCCGTTATGCTCTTCATGAAGGGCACACCCAGCTCTCCTCAGTGTGGCTTCTCGCGACAAATGGTTGGAATCTTGCGCGACAACTCTGTCAAATACGGATTTTTCAACATTCTCGCCGACGATGATGTGCGCCAGGGTTTGAAGGAGTATGCTGAGTGGCCGACTTTCCCGCAGCTGTGGGTGGACGGCGAACTCGTCGGCGGCCTCGACATTGTATGTGCTATTATTACATGAGCATTCTGGTATTTCACTGACACTGGTTACAGGTTAAGGAGGAGCTAAGCAGCAACGAGGATTTCTTCAAGCCATATAGTGTCACTGCCGAACCGACGGCGGCATAAAGGCAAAGCCGAGAAATGTGTAGACAACACCTCCTCACATTTCCGTCTATGATATCTCTGGTGAAAATAATCTTGCCAACTATTATGGGTTGGTGGTGGAGCCGTGACACAGAGCCATATTAAAGTGTTCCGGTCTGTTCAACTGTAGGAAGAAGTATGCTACGCAGGCCCGGAAGTGTCTAGAGATGAAATGCGTGGGACGACAACACAATGGCAATTTGCCCCTGCATACTATATCGAGTTGTCGGATGAGCGAAGTTGGAATCGGAGTGTTATATATATCGACGAGGTTGAACATATGTGACCAAGAGTAGAAAAGAAGGGCCCTTTATTGAGTTGGTCATGTCTGCCGAGTCGGGTATTTGATGAGTAGGAAAGCAGAGGAGGATATGATGTATGAAAGCCACAATTTTATTGAAGAACAAATAAAAAATATCAACTGAACAATACAGATTTTGGATACTGTTGCGTCGTGAAGTATTTGATGCACAACATGTCGTTGGAACTCGACTTGGGAGCCGTGGAGATCGGAAGTTGTTAGTGGTTTAGTTCATAGCAAAGGAGAGGTCTGCCGGGAATACTCCGTGTTGGCTATTCACTCTATATTATACTGCGAGCGTATCAGGCATCTCCAATGCCCCTAGGCACCAATTTAAAGCTGCGTCCGATCAACTCGATACACCACAACCCAGCGCATGTCAGTCCATGCCCTGTTGGGAGTGTTCCTGAAACCTCAACTCTGCACGTGCTGTCCGGTATTTCAACTGCCGCTGATACCTCCCAAGGCCAGCAGGAAAAGAGGAGATGGAATCAGCCGTACGGAGTTCCATGGCTAATTTGCCCACGTCCATTGGCCGGATAGGGGGCTAATCGGCTGGTTCGCTGACACTCCGCGCTACAACTACAGGGGCGCTAGCAGAACTGCTAAAAATCGACAGCCTGCGAGGTGAGTCACAGAGTTGCAGAATGCAGCGTCAACTACGTAAACTAGCTGGAGCCTTGTCCATATCCAGGCTCGCAGGAAATGACCTCGTGCGCGTAGCGGCTTAACTCCGGGCTGTGCTCATCTCGCAAAGTTTTCCCGCGTGAAAAAAGACCACGGGAAATGCTGCTACATGGCCCTGCGAAGTCCTCGACCGAAGTCCGTACTCCGGAACGATTGTACGAGCAACTCGCGTGTACATACACGGAGCCCCAGGGTCCAACACAGCGTCTGGGCAGTGACGTGTGAGTACTCTGCTTAGTCGAAAGGTTAAGTTGCTTTGCAAAGGCGCAGGTCAAATGACAGGCTCTGTTTTCTGTGTACTTGCAAAGGAACGTCGGCGCTATGGAAGAATAAACGGACCGCCTGGAAGCCTTTCCCATGGCTGGGGTCGTCATGGATCTGCCAATGGGGATTGCTACCATGCACTAACACGGGGTACTTGCAGAGCCGGCTGACAAAGCAGCCGCTCGGCTTTGAGATAAGCTTCCTGTTTGGTGGTGGATGAGATCGAAGCTGCTTCAATGCCATGTTTGCATGTGGTGGGCAATGCGGCGGGTTTAATTTGTCGAGATGAAATCAAATTGACGACCTGTCTTGTTAACCTTTCGGACTCACTGCTGGATGAGGGATTTGAGAACCAGATGCTACGTTCTGCTACAGCTGTTCATCGTAAACATCACCTGGTAGTAGCAGTAGCATCCAATTGTACCACACAGCCGAGCCGGGGGCCTAGCACAATAGCTACCGGTGTTAGTGCTGCACCGCAAAAAAAAAGTTGGAGACTGGACGCCTCAGTGATTAATGCATAGACGCACCTCCTGGGTGGTACCGTTTGGTATCACGCAAGACTCGCGCCCGGCTCGACACCACTTCCTGGCTCCCCCCACCAACCGCGATTCTCGGGGGGTTCCTTTATTATATTTTGTGCTTTAACCTCTATTCCAGCAGACGTCCCTCTTCTTCTTCTCACAAACGCAAATTTTCTCTCATCCCCCTCACTTTGACGCCCTTCTCTCTCATCCTCCTCCTGCATCACCAGCTTCGCCTGCAGGACTCTGACGTTTTCGGCTTTCCGTCTTCCCCAAGTCCGCCACCCAAGCTTTCCGGCCCCTCTCCGCCTTCACCACTTGACAACTGACTGCCATATCAAGCCACCAAGGCAATTCCGCCCGCTTCTCGTCCGATCCCAAAACGAGGCCGCGCAACCACTGGCATCTCCAGTCCAGGGTCCGAAACCATCGCAGAACATCTTCTTTTCGCATTGCAACCCGAGCCCGAAGCCGTGGATTCGCTTTATTTCCGGCGAATGCAATCTTTTCTGACCAGCTACCAGCTGATCCTCTAAAAGGGCCAGTCTAATTCTCTCTGTCGTCGCACTGAGCCGTCGCCTCGTTTCCTCCCCTTTCTCGGCCTGGCTGCTTCTAGCAATTGACAGGCTGCCTCCCCCTGCCTTCTCCGGAGCCCTCAGAGGTCTAATATATGCGCCGCATCAATTATAACCGGCAAGCCGCTTGTGAGGCCGGCTGAAGTTCAGAGCATTTCGGTGTGATCCTTAAATCCGAATCGCCTCATCAGCCAACAACCGTCTGAGATTACGAGAGCCCCTCAGCTTTCCTTCCCCTCCTCTACAATGACGCCCACTCCGCCTTCGACCAACTCTTCTACAGGGGGTCGCTCCCCTGAGGAGCAGTTTCGCGTTGTGAGGAAGAGAAATCGTGTGCCTTTGAGCTGTTACCCATGCAGGACAAGAAAGTACGTCGTTATCTCCGCACTGTCCATGGACAAGAGTGTAGGCGTGCTAACCTCCCATGCAGATTGTGAGTGCCTAGGCGCTCGGATATGGCTTGACGAACAGCCAAAGAGCAGCATCCTTTGATGCATTTTGACTTGCTAACATGGCGTAGGAAATGCGACAGGAACCACCCGTGCAGCAACTGCACCAAGCGAGAGGGCATGGACACGTCGTCATGCTCCTATGCAGCTCCGGCAACCCGAAAAAAGAGCCAGAACCAGGCCGACGCCACGCCGGATGACATGCAGAATAGGATCGACCGGTTAGAAGGCCTTGTCCTGTCTTTGATGCATGGCGGGGCTAATGTAGACCCTGCTTCAGCCGCTGCGGCTGGTCGAGCTGCCTCTACGTCGCAGTCGTTAACTGATAGCGGCTCTTCCGCCAAAGCTGGCCGCGACGAGGGGGTGACAATGCTCGAAGACGATAGCGACACGGAAGAGGGACTCGCGGCTTCGCTGGGAGTTTTGAAAGTCGACCCCGACAAGGGCAAGTCCATGTATATCGGCCAAGAGCACTGGCATACGATTTTGTCCGACATTTCCGAAGTGAAAAACTATTTCATGTTTCACAAGAAGGAGCTGGAGACGAGCTACGAGCGTGTCAGGCTATCAAAACCAATGGCGGCTCGGGAAGGGCCGACGTTGTTGCTTGGTGCCTTGCCCGCCTCCGAGATTGAGCTTCGCGCGGAGCTGCCTCCAAAGTCGAGCATCCTGACCCTGTGTAGCCGTTATTTCAACTCAATGGACAACGCTGTGTGTATAATACACGGGCCGACCTTTTTCAAGCAGCTGAAAAGCCATTGGGAGGACCCGTCAAAAACGCCAATTATGTGGCTAGGGTTGCTATATTCCGTGCTTACTCTTGCCATGCTGAGCTATCACAAAGTTGGTGATGAGCCTCCTGAGTGGAGAGGCCGGACTTTGGAGCTGGCGTCAGAATATCGGTTACGGACAGTACAATGTCTGATCAAGGCAGACTACACGAAGCCGGTCGAGTACACTGTCGAGGCTATGCTTTTATACGTCTTTGGAGAGTACTCATCTCGGTGGGATGCCGACCTCGGATTGTGGTTGATCGTTTCTGTCATCACGAGAATAGCCTTCCGCATGGGATACCATCGAGATGCCAAATGGTTTCCCAATCTTACACCATTTCAAGCTGTAAGTTCACTTTTGGTACTTCGCTGACGAGCAAACAACTGATACGAGACGACGTAGGAAATGAGAAGAAGAGCGTGGGCGTTGGTCCGCATGTCTGATGTCGTCTTTTCACATCAGGTGTCATTGCCTAATATGATATACGAGAACGACTGCGACACTCAGCTTCCAAACAACCTGTTCGACGATGAATTCCACCCCGATACCAAGGAACTGCCACCTTCACGCCCCTCTTCAGAACCGACGCCGATATCATACATGATTGCGAAAGTGAGGCTCTGCTCTGAGTTGGGAAACATTTTGCAGGCAACAAACATGGTTGGCAAAACTGTTCCATACGACGAGGTTATCCGATTCGACGCAAAGCTTCGCCAAATCATGCAGGAGCTTCCTCCTCACCTTCGACTTGGTGCACTAGAGGCGTCTCAGGATCCGGTGACATTAATCATTGCAAGGTACAACATTGATATCTTGTTTCAGAAGATACTCTGTCTGCTGCACAGGAAATATCACGCCAAGGCCCAGCATAACCCAAGATATGCCTTTTCTCGACGCAGTGCTATCGAAGCGTCACTGCAGGCGCTAGAACACCTAACCAAGCTGCATCGCGAATCTCAGGGGAACGGCCGGCTGCGATCTGTTTCGTGGTACATCAAATCAATTGCGACAAAAGAGTTTACCTTGCCAGCTATGCTACTTGTTCTAGACCTTCATTATGATAACATTGCACGGCAATCGCCCAACCCCACCGACGACGGCTTCGTCTACACTGACGAGCAACGAAGCAAAATGATCGCTGCGCTCGAGACTGCCAAGGGCATATGGGCCGCTCTTGCTCATACTTCAATGGAAGCCTTCAAGGCTACCAAAGTCATTGAAATTATGCTGGACAAGATCAAGGTGCCTGGTGGAGAAGCCATGGATTCCAACAGCGACCAAGTCCCATCCCGAACCGACTCCCTGTCTGCCTCAATTGTAGGGTCAGGCTCAGGCTCATCACTGGATCAAACACCCTTGTCATTGGGCTTTGTGTCTCCCATCGGGATCCCTGGCTTTGGTGGCCAAGACCCATTCTCGCAGAGCAGTGCCTTTATGGGTATGGACTTTGGTCTACGGGCTACGAACGGGAACGGGAACGAGTTCCCGCAGTTTGACGCTCTCAACGGTAATGGCGCCGGTGCCTCTCCGCTCTCCATGTTTACAAACTTGGGCGGCACTGGGGCAGGCGACATGGCCAATTTTGACTGGGTAAGACTGCAGTTTCCTCTCCTTTAGCATTAGATGAACATTGACTAACAATCCCGTTTTAAATAGAGTGCATTTGAAAACTACACACAGATGACAACTTGGGGAGCAGACCAGAGTTTCCAGATCTACGGTTCTGGGGAGCAATCGTCTCCAGAACAGGGACTGGGCGATGGTGCGAGTATGATGAACGAGCAGCAGTAATTGGATGTGTATTTAAACACTCTTGTATATGATAGAACACGTTCGTTGGACATGTTTGATCTGGAATTTGGTATTTGGATAAGGGAAAATGCAAGGTCTTTATGAGCAGGGACATTTGTAGCTACTTTTATTCCAAGCCCCCGCCTTCTCTCCGCTTCATAAGTAAATGGTGTTCTTCTGTCTCTCTGTATGGTGACGATGACTGCTTTGCAATGAGACTTTGGATAAGCTAAAAATAAGAGGTTCTTATAGTACTGTTTCAAGGGTAGCGGTATATTATCTACTACATCTACATCTACCTACTAGGTAGTACTGCATCTACTACATCTATTATATCTACTCTGGTCTACTCTGGTCTACTCTGGTCTACTCCGGTCTACTACATCTACTCTGGTCTACTATTGTCTACTACATCTATTACAGTCTACTACGATCTGCTCTTATCTACTATAATCTACTCTAATCTACTATATCTACTCTAATCTACTCTAATCTACTATATCTACTCCAATCTACTATATCTACTCCAATCTACTATATCTACTACGATCTACTAAAATCTACTATATCTCTCTACCGTAGACATCTTCTGTAAGCATTCTGTAGTGCGCATCTCAAGTGGCCACTTCGCTTAGTCATCACCAATCGATAAGCTGCCTCTAGCAAAAGTTGTGCAGTGTTTCTACGTCAGCCCATGCTTTATAGGGGATTTAGTGCCCGTCACACGGCGAGACCGAAAAAGCTCCGGAGAAGATCAAGAGCAGAGAGCTCTTTCCGTGCCTTTCATTGCGTCTTCTTTCCCTCTAAAGAGATCCTTACAGCCGCTGTTTAGAGTCTCTCGATGATACTCCAACGTGCCTGCCCGTGCTTGCAAGGATTCTGGGCAAGGGCTACTCCCTTGCATCGCTCCTGCAAAATACCCCAAGAGTGCTAATAATCTCAACACATGTCTTCCTCTTCCTCTTCGCCTCTTCAACAGCTCGTCTTCTTCTCTATGCAGTCATGGACAACGTTCGGCAGGGGCACGTGGTTGATGCCAGTCTGGCATACCTACAGAGGCTTGAGGATGAGATGCGAGTTCTGAACGGGACACAACTCGTTTCATCTGACAGCAGCACCCTGGGATCCCCGAGCGCTAGGAAACGAAGGCGACTGGAGAGTTCAAGCGAGAGCGAGGGCAAAACTTCCAAGAAGACCAGGATCACCTCTGCTAGCCGGGACAGAGTTGATGTTGTCTTTGGCCCTGCGGAGCATCCCCAGGACAGGTCGCGGCAGCTCCCAGCGGAGTTGTGGCATCACATCTTTTCCTTTCTCTCACCGGTTACTCTTGGGCGCTGTCTGCGTGTCAACCGGCTGTTCCACAAATACCTCGATCCTGTCTCGCCCTTCATCTCTTCTGTGATACACGTGCCTACTACTCGTATATTGCCTAGACTGCCCCCAGACGCCATCTGGCGAGCGTCCAGATGTCTTCACTGGCCAGCTATGCCCGCGCCGCTTAAGGGAAAGTTTGAATTGGATATGTGGCGGTTTGCCTGTATCCGATTTTGCCAATTCTGCGGCCAGCTGGACAAAGCCTACAATACCACTGAGGATTCTTCAAAGTCCCGCAGACCTGGCAATACCACTGTATCGCCTATCTTTCCTTTCTTCATCAATTCGTGCGGGAACTGTTTGGTTGGGAAGAGCATCAAGGTGAGTGACGTCGCCTTCTCTTGTTGGGGTCTATCAAGCAGCTGACAAGATTTTTCTGCCTTACAGGAACTTGACTTCTATGTATCAACATCAAGACCATCACTCATATCATCGGGGCTTCCTATGGTTTTTCTGACGCCTGACATGAATGTAATCTCCCCTCAAGAATTGCGAAGCATCCCAGGGACCATTACCCCTCTTCAGTTGACAAAAGTGTATTGGCCTGCCCAAGTGGAGAGGCTTCAGGAAGAGTTTGAAGAAGTCAAGCGATTTGGCGTTGCAGCTACTGAAGAGTGGAAAAAAGGCTTAGAAACTCGAGGCATTGAACAAATTCATGACGCTTCCCGATGGGATAGGTGGCTTCTGTCAGGAGGCGTCCGCCAAATGCGCAGACATTCGACTCAGCCAACTGCTAACAAGCCAGAAATTGCTAAAACTCTACAGAAGCAGCGACAGGATGTTGAGACTACTGTACGAATTCATATCTCCAACCTCGCAGATGAGGTCATAGACCGCTGGGTTAAGGGACGCAGCGTCAAGAAGGGAAACTGCGCAGACTTCGCCGTGGAGGTGTTGGCATACGTCCGCAAACAGTTCTATAAGGACGGAGCGAGGGCCGTTTCCTTGACACGAGGACTGACTCTGGACGATATGCGATGGATATTCGATCATAAGATTGGGCCACATACCAACCATCACGAGAAGGACTTCTTTCGCTGCAGGGAATGCCCAGGTAGTAGGAAACGTTACGGCCTTCAGGCTATCCTGCAACACTATGCTATGAAGCACCGCACAAAGAAGTTGAAGAGCATGACTATGCTTTGGAGGACGGAGTGGCCTGAGGAGCCCCCATTCAGGAGCTCAACATCTGTCAGCTCCAATCCAACAATGCCTGGTGTGCCGGAGGCAAATCACGTGGAAGAACGCCGCGAGCACGCCCCCTATACGATAGAGGCACCGGCTTCGGTCATGGCATCGCAAAGAGAACAAAGCCACGTCAGTGGTTACCAACAACCGATGTCCACGACCTTCTACCAGTCCTACGACATCGTTGACGTGCGGAATTTACCGAATGGCTACTACATTCAATATCCCGTCTTCCACGACTATAGAATTCCCTCTAATTCTAGTTATTCCAGCTATACCATCAGGGAGTCGCACAACAATACTGGAGCCTTATCACAGGTTTATAATGTTTATGAGTCACGAGATCCATTGGCCAATAGAAGATCGGGAGGTTGGGAATGACATGGGCATAGATTAGAGCTTTTATAGGAGCATTCTCTCTTTTATTTTTGTTCTTGTTAAACACTTATGACAACGGCGTTTTAAGGCATCTCACTACTGAGGCAAAGGCTACTTAATTGAAGAGGAAATGGTGGTTTGTACATATCTATATATAATAACTCAATACTTACCTACCTCTTTACCAGACGTTCTTTACCAAAAAGGGGCAAACTTTACAAACAATATTTATTATCAATAGACCCGGTAGATTCAGATATATACTAGAGAAACTAGAGATATCTGAGGAGACTAGAGATATCTAGAGATATTAGAAGATATGAGAGATACTAGAAGATACGAGAGATACTAAAAGATACTATAGATGCTGGAAGATACGAGAGATATATAGTCGTAGAGCAGCTCATACAACACGGCCACACATTAAGCAGTATAGGTGACAAGTATATTTCCTATCATTGGAGACATGACAGAGTCGAGCGGTGTAGTTGTAGAAAATATGAGAAAATCGTTTGCAGCCATGGTCACGGAAATGTATCCTCTTGCCCCTTCTTCCCATTTCCTCCCCCTCCATTGCATCATATACAGGTTGTTTACACTTCAAAATGAACTCTCTCATTTTGACAATCACACACATTCTCCATTTCCCCCTCTGAACAGGCGTGTTTCTCTTCCGTATCTTCTTTTTTCCTCTTCCAGTCATCCATTCCTCCCCCAGCCGTTTGCCTTCGTTAAAAACCCCATGGACGCCTCATTGATCGCCTTTTTTCGTGTTTTGGAAAACCTACCGCTTTTATACAGACATTGAACCTCCCAATTCTTTTTTTCTTTTTCTTTTGATGTCATCTTCTACTTCTTTTTTTCCCTTCTCTTCGTGGTAGATTTCCAGACCATCGTAAAAGCGAGGGGATAGTATTAAAAAAGAACAAGAAGAAGAAAAAGGCATCTTGACAAGCTCCTTCACTCCCTTTTTCTTACAAAACCTCGCCAATAATCTTTGCTGCCTCGCGGTATGTCTGGAGGAGCTTCTCACACTTCTCACGCTCCTTCTTGACACCATCGTCCTCGTAGAGGAGCTCTTCGAAGAGGTTCTCCTTGTAGAGCTCGCTGACGAGGCGGTTCTGGACAACGTCCTTGCAGTGGTTGACGAGGAGGTGCATGATGGCCTTGGGGACCTGGTCGGCGATGGATTCGCGGACGATGTTGAAGTAGGAGGAAATGAGGGCGCGAATGAGCTCTGCTTCCATGGCTTCGCGCTCAGTCATGGCGGGTTCGTTAGATTCGCCCTGTGGGAGAAGAGAGGAGTCAGTCAGGAGGAAAAGAACAAAAGAGCTGTGTTGTTAAGGAGGGAGTCTGTATCAAGACTTACCAGATGTGATGCCAGGCCGTAACTTCGAGATGATGGGTCATACTCATCTGTCACGGAGGGGGGAGCGGTAGAGGTTCGGATTGCCAACTTCTCTTCACGACGGAGACTCTGAGAGAAGGTGGGCTCTGAAGGGTGACTGGTATGCCTGCCGTTGGTGGTGGGAGTAATAGGGGCACTGACTGGCGCCATGCCATCCTTGCCGAAGAAATAGTTCAAGAATGTATCGCGAGCACCGCCAATTCCTTGTCCATTCATGCCCGGAGACGATGGCCGGATTCCATTCATGGATGCGCCAAGGCCAACCAGGGCGTCCTGGTGGACGGCAGGTGACATGCTTCGTGAAGGCTTTGCCGTGGCGAGTTTGCGAAGGTTGGGCTCTGCTCGCGGGGTTCCCTCCGCAACCGGGCTCTCCTCGCCATCTTCTTGCGGCTCCGTGCCGTTGGGCCCGAGCTCCTTGAGCCGCCGCTTCTCCCGGCGCTCACGCTCTTCCAGGATGATCCTCTTGCGTTCCCGCTCCTGTTTGGCGGTGACAACATTGCTCATTGCCGCGGCAGCGCCTAGGAAGTTGGGGTGGTTCGTGTTGATGTATGCGCGCTGAATGGAAATGAGTGACTCGACATAGTTTGAGGCGGGCCCTAACCGCTCTCGCAGAAGATCCGATACCACCTCGATGAGCTTCGCTTGGAGTCTTGGGAATCTGGAAAGTTCTATTGAGCCGCATGTATGGCAAATTTTGATAAGTTCTTCGTAGACAAGCTCGACGCAGCGCTGGCTGGGAATCTCCAAGAGCTTGATTTGGGGCTTCACGAGGAGATCAAAAGCCATCTCGGGCACGAACAAGCTGGGCCGAGGACCAGTGGAGTTGCGAATTGCTGTTCTAATATCCAACGCTGAAAGGTTTGAAGTAGGATCGATGGTATCTAGTGAGCTTCCAAAGACAGAGTTGAAAATGTAGTAGATGCGGGCACCACCGCAAAGCTCCTTGGTCGAGATTTCAGTGGATGTGCCGTCAATGGAGGAGATAAAGGAGGTTGCGAATCGTGTCATGAGCTGCAGAATCAATGAGCCGCGATGCTCCTTTCCGCTAAAGTGCATGTCGCCATAGCCGGCGAGCTCCTGCTGGGTCTGGCCCATCAAAGTGTTGAGGCGCGCCTTGATGTCGGGCAGCCGCTCTCGAATATGAGCCATGAGAGTCGTGTTAAGCGTCTTGGCCAAGAACTGCGTACCGCATCGGCTTGAGATGTTACGGTAAGCCGGGTGGTGCTTGAAGAAGTCCATTTCGGCTTTGAGGGCATCCTCCATGGGCTTGTTGCCCTGAATATCCTGCTGAGAGCGGTTCACGACACCAATGAAGCCAAGCTTCAAAGGGTACACACGGCCAGACAAGATGTCGAGGGCATTAGTACCGTGATCCATCAAGTCGATCTTGGTGAGAACACCGATGGTCCTCCTGCCAAGAGGATCCACATGCCGGGCAAGCTTAAGAGCCTCCGAGTTGACAAGGTCGACATTGGCCGGCGACACCGCCAGAACGATACTGTTGGGCTTGGCAATGTATTCGGATATCAAGTTCCTCGTTTGCTTCTCGATATCAGAGGGTTGATCACCAATGGGCACCTATGCATGATTCGAGCCAAGTTAGCCTAGAAGAGGAGCAGGTGGAAAGAGGTAAAGACGAACCTTGGTTAAACCGGGCAGATCGACCAGGGTCAGGTTGAGGACATGCGGTGAGTAAATTTTGAGGTTTATGGGCTGTCTATTGATGCCTTTGTTGGTACCAGCAACTCTAGACGTCTCATTCTCAATCTCCCGCTTGACATCTATAAAGTCATTGAACCGTCTATTGGGGATGTGGTGGAACTCGGCCCATTCTGAGCGCCGCGCAGCACCGGGCGAGCGGTATGGGTCGTTGAACGGATCTGGCGCCGTCTCATCCTCCGGGATGTTGATGAGCTGCAGGATCAGCGGCCGGCGGGTTACGATGCCGCTGCCTCGGGGCAGAAAGTCTCGGCCGACGATGTTTTCGAGAACGGAAGATTTTCCGGCGGACTGGGATCCCACGACGACCTGGGCGGCGGGGCATTAGCATCAAGCGAGGACAAGGGGAGGCAGATTTGCACCACGCACAATTTGGGGGAGATCGAGGGAATCGCTGCCAATGGTGTTGAACACCAGGTCCTGCAGCTTGTTGACCGTGTTGAGCAGATCTTCGCCGAGGGCCGCCATTGCAGCGATCTTGGGAGCCTTTTTTTTCCCTGTAGATTCTTTTCGTCGCCTCGGCCGGGGTTATCGCAATCGCAGCGGTCAATTAAATGCAATTACCGGGTTGGAAGAGCAGCAGAGACGCCTCCGACAGAAAGATTCAGGCTCGCACAGGCAACGCGACGACTTGCGCTGGGCTTTTCTGGCGATCAAGAAGAGAAGCAAGCCGAAACAATGGCTTCTCGGGCTGTTTGGCAACGAATCGAGTACGTACCGATTCGTTCACGTGTAAAGGGTGGGGCATGTTAATGGCTTGCCTCTCAACGCCACAGGTACCGAATACCGGGTGTTGTGTGCAGAGCCGCGGGATGTTGGCAGTACCAAGAACCTCAGCCTCAGCCTCCCTTTGTTCAACGCCCCCCCATTTCTCCAGATATCTGATGAGATAAACGGTTGAGGGCAAGGCATGGGCAGAAGCCTAACTGGAGACGGCATGTGAGAGATGGGCTGCCATACATGCTGCGGGAATACAATTGCATGTTTAGTTTATTATGTTCATTTTGTTGAGCTCACGGGGCGGTTAGGGCTATTCCGTGAATACCCAGGCTTGTTCTTCACATCTCTATGTACTGAAACTAGATGGATTACGGAGTTCGTCCTCTGGGTGTCATTCCAGCCAAGGCTTTCGGCATACATGAGACGGAACGCTAGATATCTCTCGTCCGTCATGTCGGGTTCGTTATATACGTAGAGCCGGCATCATCCATTTAATAGACAGATACGAACTACTAACCCGCTACAGGTCATAACCAGCTCTAGCGCGCTCCTTGGGAGAGCTATTGATGGTTCACCATGTAGCACAGATTCGGCATGACGACTTTGATTACAGTGTCGAACCATGACCCTTAAATCCTGGATTAGTTTCCGGCTAATGCTTCAACTTCAGCTTGCGTGTGAAAGCCGCCTCTTAAACCAAGACAAGATGTCATACTGCGCACAACGCTGCTCACCTGATTGTGCTACAGTACACAAGAATATTGGTTTCTCTCATTCACACCCGCGGCCCGACAACGGAGTGTCTATTCGCCAACCTGAGGATGCTTTCTGACCCGACACTGCGACAACGGGCTCTTTCGAGTCTGCCAATCGTCGCCTGCTTGAACACTGTCTCTGGTTGGGCGCCTGTGGATACCGCAGTCGACGAAAGAACACGACTGATGCAGCTAGCGGTTGAGTTGGCTTGCAGTGTGTCACAACGCGAATGGTCCGTTCCAAGACCCAGAGGGAGCCCTGCAAGCAATGCAAGGGAGCAGAATCTGCTTCTGGCTGCTCCCACGACAGTCACTGATTGGATTTGACAATTGTCATGAGTCTGCTGCGGAGACATTATTGTGCCATCCCACACCGTGCAAAGCAACGCAAAGCGCCTGATCAGAACTCGTCCATCCACGGCCCAAACCCTCCGTCGCTCGGATGTTGTTCTCCCAATGAGGCCAAGGCAGTATTAAATGCTTGTACTCCGTATGCAGCTATGCAATCTGATTCGCCACAGTTGCTAAAGCGTCAGGGCCAAGTTTAGCTAAGCAATGCGTGCCGCTCTATCGGGGCCCGGCCCCACCGCTTTCGACAACCATCATGCGTGATAGCCGTGCCTTTCAAGTCTCATCTCGAAAAAAAGAAACGAAAAAAGGGATATGCCCCTGGTGCGGCACCTGGAGAAATGAGTACCTTCGGCAGCCCTGGAGCGCTGCCAACAACCAAGCCAACCCCGTACGTGTTCTCTCGCCGTTGATTTGAAGCTCAGGAGTTGGCTGACCCGCCGTCTCCATAGGCCACAGCGAGGGAGCTTCCCCTTGGACCACGATGGTAAGCCCGCTGCAGTGGTTCAGTCCATTTTCCCGCCTCTCCTGGATGGCTCAGTTGTCTAACTGGACTAGGCGAGTGCAAGAAGGCCATGACCAGCTACCTTGCTTGCATGAAGAAAGTCCGTGGTGTCAACGAAGACGAATGTCGCAATTTGGCCAAGGCGTATCTGTCATGCAGAATGGATAGGTAAAGAAAAAAGAGAGAGAGCAGAGCAGTAAGACATTGCCATGGGCTAACGTATCGGCAAAATCAAGAAATCTGATGGCTCGGGACGAGTTCAAGAATCTCGGCTTCGCAGACCCTGCGCTGGCAAAAGCCCCAGCAGAGCCAGAAAAGGGCGTCAAAGGCGAACTCCGGTGGTAGTAAGGCGAGTGGGCATCCCCATAGTCGGACAGGCGTCCCTAGTCGCCAGGCACAAGCACAGGCACGGAGGTGCAAAGGGGGGGGAGGAAGCTTGAAGCTATTGGCCGTTCCCATGGTGACATTGCCCAACCCGTATCAGTTCCTTGTACATAGTATTTCTGGCAGCGATCTGGAACTTTCCATGACCGCTGTACTGTACCATAGCGTCCCCCCTGTTAACAAATCTCTTCACTCCCTTTACCACTGATGGCTTGACAAGGTTGCGCCTTAGTCAAGTCGTGCTGTTTTATGCTTTATGCTCACATAACCATCATTTAAAGGATGGATGCCAACGCAGAACTTGGGTGGCGCTATATTAGCAGCTGAGCTGTGCCGGCTAGCGGTGCAGATTACAGGCACACAGCGCTACTGGCCAGCGCTACGCACCGCTACGGCAAAGGCAATAGGCGCCTAGTTCTGGGGTGTCTCGGAACATGCCAAGGGGTTGCCCCGTCAACCCCCACCCCCAATGATGACTTGCACAACTCCATTGACACAGTACCGAGCACATACCTGTAAGGTTTGCATACAAAACGTCACGCCTCGCATGCGACCTCTCTAATTAGCTTCCCGTCACCGCCAACAGCCTCCGGTACCTCAGAACAGGTCGACGGCACACATAAAGCCCTCGTACCTCCCTTCTGAGACCGGCCGTTTGCCTTCATTTCGTTACGATCCGCGTCCAACGAAACGAACATGAGGCAATCCGGCGAGGTCAGGTCACGGAGGGCGACGCCGCCGTCGCCATCATACATGACAAAGGACGAATTCGGTACGACATACAGGATACAGGGAGGGTGGATTGACCGATGGTTCAGGCTGGTCGCTAACCTTCGTGAGCAGCAAACTATCTCGCAAACCTTCGAAGCAAGCCCGTGGTGAGACCCGGTGGTGCCAGGCCACCGCCTCCCAGCAACCGTCCGCAGGTAAATCGAAACAGTCTCAGTAACATTAGCTACGATGCATCGACGACGTCACAAGATACGGCTCATCAGCTGGGCCACCAGCGATCTCAGTCGCACACGCCCAGCCTCATTGCCGGGAGCATGGCGTCAACTCGCTTGTCCACCATCAGCTCCCGAAGCCGCGATTACTATCCCACCAGCCCAACGCCACCTCCAATCAAGCCCGATACAGTTGTGCCCACGGCTAGCTATATGGAGAGGGGCCGCCGATGGATGGAAAGAGAGGAGGCGTCGTCTCTGCGAGATGCCATGGAAGAAATGGATTTCCGAGAGAGCAGAAAGGGTTCTCCTGATAACGATCCTGCTGTCGAGGACGACGAGACCCGTATCTACAACGCTGCCCTCAACGAAGCCGCTGAGCTCGTATGGGAACATCAGCATGGGGTCAAACCCCGGCCACCCGAAGGTGCATACCGGTACCGACCGCATCTTAGAAAGGACAGCTACGCACATGCCCGGGCAGCTGCTGTGGGGCAGGGAGAAGAGCCGTCCGGCACGAACAAAGTGAACAGGAACTCATACTCGACGACTTCATCGGAAGAAGAAAACGGCTCTCGACAAAACGGATCCCCCGAAGCAAAAACGCAAGCACGTACCGACGAGTCTCCAACCAAGGCAAAATCATATGGAAATGTCGGAGGGCGGTTCACAGGCGGCCGGCGCAGCAGCATGAAGAGGAATATCAGTGGAGAAGTCGAACGACCTTTCTCCGGCGATCAGATATGGGAAGAGCCCGAAGCCCAGTCAGTCGATGGACCCACGACAACTACCCCTCCAAGCGGTGATTCGCCCGTTTCGCTGAATCCTAAGCCGTCCAATACAATCGGACGGGTTCCCTTCCCGCGCAATCAAGGAGAGACAAGCCCGACCAAGCGACTGGATCGCATAGAAATCCACAGGAACCCCCCAACTCGATCCCGCAACGCCCAATATCAAGTCAACACTCCCGTTGTCAACGGTCAGAAGCCCTCCGATGGACAGCATCTGAATGGAGTCGAGATTCGCAGTCAGGATATCCGCGAAGCTACTAGCATGAGGCTGAAGGACCGCAGTTCTAGACTCCCGGAACCTACTGCAGTCAGCGACAGCCCTGGAAGGCCCATTGTAAGCTTCGATACGAACTGGAAAGCCCCGGAGGAGTCCTCGTCCACTGATGCCAGTTCAGACCGACCAGACCCGACAACGCCAGCATCAAACCGCTTCCGGTCCCAGTCCCAGTCTCAGTCCCAAGCTCAATCCCAGCCCCAAACGCCATCACGGCCTATGGAGATCCCTAGCATTGTTGTGGCGGAAGACCCTTCGCCGAGGCCACGGGCGCAGACGAGCGCGAGTGTGCCATCCATCTCGATAGAGGAACCGGACGAGGCCCCAAAGCGGCCGATACCCGCAATCAACGTCCCGTCCATTTCAGTTGATGAAGCGCCGGGTCGCCGTAGCATCCCCAGCATTTCAACGCCGAGGGATTCCCCTGTGAGAGGCTCGGTGAGAGGTGCACGTCCTCTCCCAACACCAGGGGCTCGTGGGCCTCAAGGCACGCGCGACCTACCGCAGCCTCGAGGCCACTGGTCACCAGCATCAGGTCCCATTAGGCCAGCGGGAACCGTCTGCAACCAATGCCAGCGCCCCATTGAGGGCAAGTTTGTGGCACTGGCTGGGTCTCCTGAGCGCTTCCACCCTCACTGTTTCCGCTGCTACACCTGTAACACCAGACTTGAAGCCATGGAGATCAGTCCAGAGCCTGAGGCATCGCGGGCTGAGCGTGTGGAGAGGATTCAGCGTCGCGCGGCGGGTGAGATATTGGATGAGAAGCCTGGCATGACCATGGCGGAAGACGGAGACGAACGACTCCGCTTCTATTGCCATCTCGACTGGCACGAACTCTTCGCTCCACGCTGCAAGCACTGCACGACTCCCATTCTTGGGGAGCATATTGTGGCGCTTGGGGCGCATTGGCATTATGGACATTTCTTCTGTGCCGAGTGCGGCGACCCGTTTGAGCATGGCATGACGCACATTGAGAAGGACGGCTACGCATGGTGCATCAATTGCCAGACAAAACGGACAGAACGCCGTGCGCCCAAGTGCAAGATGTGCAAGACAGCGGTCATCGGCCAGTATATCAAGGCGCTGGGAGGCGAGTGGCACGAGCATTGCTTCCGCTGCCATGAGTGTAAGGGAGGATTCGACGATGGGCAGATATTCCCCAAGGAGACTGCAACAGGCGCCATTATACTCTGCACCAATTGCCGGTCCAGGGAACTCAAATTCTAAAGACGATGCGACGATGCCACTAACACATTTTGCGTATTTCATTTTGAACAAGGCGTTTGTTTTTTCTTTTCAAGTTAAAGGGAGGACAGCACTGGGATGGGTAGCAAAGCATTTGGGATAATGGTGAACTAGGTAAAACCGGCTTACGGCTGTAATTGCACTTTGACCTCGTGTAAAAAAGAACCATTTTCCACCTTTCCGAACCGATGCGCCGCTGCCGTATTATGGAAGAGAGAAAGGAAAACAAGAAAGGACGAAAGGGCGTAAAGAAAGAGCCGTTTTGGCCCTTGGATCGACGTCGTAGAATAGCGGGTTCCCTCTCTGACTCTGACTGTCTCTCTCTCTCTGCTCTGCTCTAATGTATTACACAAACCACGGTAGATAGTGTGGGGGATAGAATGCGACCCAAATTACCCAGCTCTGACGCGCATGTCCATCTGTCCTCTATCTTCTGCTTCTCTCCTCTCCGACTCGGTATCATCAACTCCCGTCCGCCCTTGGTCTTTTGTAGCGTCATCCTCGCAAGCGTCCTCCGACCTGTTCTTGATGCACTTCGAGAGTGTCGCCGTCTGCCATCTCGAGCTAACGCGTGCAGACAAACAAATACCCATGTTAGCAACAGTGTACAAAAGCGAATAGAGAAGAGAAAAAAGACTAGAGGGGGAGTAGGAGGGGGGAAACAAGGCATACCGCGTCCGGGGTATCCGTCGGCTGCACTCGCGTGCCGTCGAACAGGAACCGCACCGAGTTGAGGGACTTGCCCTGGCGCTCGCAAAAGGCCGTCATGAGCTTCTCGAGCTTGGTGCTGCGCTTGATCTTGAAGAAGACCTCGTTGTTGTTGTCGGTGACCTTGATGTTGAGGTGCTCGGTGTTGGGGGGAGGGTCCTGGCGATCGCCTGGGGACTGGTTGTTGTCGTTTTCGGACATGTTTGCTGTGTGGGTTTTATGTGCGCGCGCGTGCGTATCTATTTAAAGATGCGGTTTCGGGAGGTTGGTTATTTCGATTCCTTTGCTTTGGTATGTGAGAGTGTTATGTGGAAGAAGTAAAAAGGAAGAAGATTAGGCTGGGCGAAAAGTGATGCGATGGCAAGGCGAATGAGGCGGCCTGATGTTTTAGCAGTGCATCGAGGCAAGAAGTGGGGAGCGAGGCATCTGATTGGGCGGCTGAGGCTCGGAAAAGGTACAGCGCGGCAGGTACAGTATCTTGCACTGGTGGGCTTGAGTGATTGTGTGCACGCTGGAGCGCTGAGGTTATAGCGCTGTTTAGGTGCCCGTGTGACTGCTTGCTGGGGGTTTGCTGTACTTTGGGCGCTAAAAAGTTCACGGCTACGGATGACATCAGTGACGAGGAACTTGGCCTCGAAACTCGCTTGGGATGGATGATTGATTCGAGACTTGGGCTTCTTTTTACATCAATCGGAGACTGGCGATATTTTATTCTGCCATTGAGAACTCATCATTCTGGAGTAGCCTTATTTGGAGAACTTGTTGGCTTGTTAGGTCCTATCCAGTAATGGTTCGTTGTCAGAATCCTACCGCTTTGGCGTCATTAATCGCCAGCATGTATCATTTCAACAACTAATCACAGACATTGGTGTTGCAGCCATCACCCAAAGACGACGTGGAGGCACGCCCGCCGTGTCATCCTCGAGCAGTGAGTTTTGGCAAACAGGTGTTACTTTGAACATTCAGGCGCTGACAAGATGCGTTTTCCTCGCATTCCAGTGTGCCATCCAGGGTAGGCAAACATACCACACAATTTGGATATATACTCGCCCAAGAAGAACTTGAGAGCTGAAATGACCACAGATTGCCTTTCCAAAAACAATTACAATGAGGCTCGGTGCCAGAATGCCGTCAAGGCGCTGTACGAATGCTGTGACGCCTTCTACCAGCGTTACGGCGACGACGCTACCTCTCCAAGCTGTCCAAAGCCGAAATTGCTTCGTTTGAAGATCCAGCAGCAGAAGGAAGGGAAATGAGGACGCAGCAGGGCAAAAGCACGCAGGCTTTGCGACCACAGAGTGCTTCTACGACGCATTTAGACACGCGTGACATCTTACGAGATACCTAGATAGAAATGTATCATGTACCGTATAAAGGCAGGAGAGGCGAGAGGAAGATATGTACGCTCATCGTATGGTGTGTCAACCAGTGTAGAGAATTTCAGGCAACTTAATGAGGAGCGATTTTTCTAGGCGATCGTTGAGCACGCAAGAGATCCTTATAGGACCTGAACAAGCATTGAACGCTTATTCCGAGACTCTAATACGAATGCCGATGACATTATGATGAAGAAGAAAAGAGAAAAAGGAAAAAAAAAAGAGCGTGATGAAAATTTGCAGTAGTAGTCGGATTCACCAGCGCACGGAACCCCGTTTTGTTACATATCGCAATATACCGAAAAAGTTCCACCTTTTGGTCGCTGCTTGTGATTTTCAAGTGGCTAGTACTGAGTACTTCCTTCTAGGCGTCTGAGAAGCTTGAGCGGCATGTACATTCGACCAAGGACCTATCAGAGTCTAGCGCCGCCTTTAGCGTCCAGAAGCCGTTCGTGTGCAAGCTCAAGCGCGCCTTGAAGCAACAAAATATTGAAGGTGCTGAATTTCTGCGCTGGCAAACCCACGATCTCGCCTGGCATCATAGCGAACTCCTTCAGCGGACGAGAGACCTCCTGATCACTGTTACGACACCGGATTCCTCCTGGGCCACCAATTGTGACTCACATTTGGGTTATGCGGCCAAGGTCAACGCCCTGAAAGTTCCGGCACTTGGACGCCAGCCAGACTCTATTGGGTTCGTCTGGTTGGACCTTTCGACGGCGAGATCGATAAATCGCAAAGCCCTGGACGTGTATTTCCCCTTATCCATCCTGCCTAGCAACACATAGGCACTCTACGTGCGCGACACGGAAATCAACATGGAACAAGCGCTTGTGTTCGACCTCAATGTCGGCCCCGAGGTGGAAGAATTTGCCAACGCCCTTGACAACTGTCTCTCGCCATTCCTATCGCAGGAAGACAAACGAGCCCGAATCCTCGATCTCCCTCGGAAGTACTACGAAAATGCGGTCCGACGACTGCAACAGGCGCGGCCGAAGCGAGCTCGCAGCGGCTACGAAGATGTAGATATGGATGCTGACGAGATCGAGACGGCCGATGGGGATGGTCTCTCTGGGGAGGCTGATGAGGTTAAGCAGCTGGAAAAAGAAGTGCAGACCTGGGACCTTATCCGACGACTGCTCCCCCTACGCTACGCAACCCCAGAAGCAAAGACAGACGACCGGCCATCAATAGAAATGGACACAGGCTCGACGCAGTCCGATTTGCTGCTCGAGTTTCTGAATTCGGATCCCTTGGCTCGAGAGCGCCATGCGGTGCTGCAGTGGCTTCAGAGCAACGCGGCCGATGGTCCGGATATTGACGACTTGGCCCGGGATCTTCTGAAACAGGCCGACCGAGGGGATATCATTGCACATGGCTGGCTTCACACGCGAGCAACGATTAAGCTGCGGAAGAATTTGACGGCATGGAACGGGCTGCTGGATCGCCAACAGCCCAGAGTCATGGAGTCTCATGTCAACAAGGATGGCGCTCCCCTGATTACGCAACTGGACCCCGATGCCATCACCCGCCAGGGACGAAAGCTCGAGCCTGCCGACGAGTACTTTGAGCGTGCGATTTGGCTTGGCTGTTTCGAACACCTTCGCCGTGGTAGCAGCCTCGAGGAACTGCGCGAGTGGTGTCAGGAGCGAACGGAGATGTGGCGCGCCGTTTCCATGTCCGCCATGCTTCTCTCCACTGAGGACCAGACTGTCCCTGTTGATGACCTGAAGCCCGAGTCTCTGGCTCTCTGGAGACGTATGTGCTTTGCCTTGGCTCGACAGGGGGGCTCGGACGATTACGAACGTGCGGTGTATGGTTTACTCTCTGGCGATATCATCAGTGTTGAAAAGATTGCCCGGAGATGGGACGACTTTCTCTTTGCCAACTACAACGCACTTTTACGAACCCAGTTTGACACCTATGTGCTCGGCCGATGTCCGCCAAATGTGACCTCGACATTGACTCAGAACTTCCCCTCCTTCGACGCCGTTCAATTCTTGGGAAAGCCGCAGGGAGTTGAAAAGCGCCTTGTTCGTTCGCTAGAGTCTCAGCCAAGGACGCATGACGAGGCGACGGAGCCTAGTAAAGCTCTGCAAGCCGCGTTTATTGCCAGGGATGTCGAGCGCCACCTGTACGAACAAGGACTTGTTATGATTGCGGACGCCAACTCAAATGGCAAATCTATTCTTCTGCCTTCAACTGAGCCCATCAACTCTGGTGTTGTGAAGAAGAAGTACTTTAGCCTAGATCAGGATGATGGGCTTCGCATTGTGTCACATGTCTATGTGCTCACAGCCCTGATGAAAAAGTTTGGCGGTGCCCAGAAAAAGGTCTCCAACTTTTCACCACCACCTCAATTGACATTTTCTCAAGAGAGTATCTTGGCGGGGTATACGGATTACTTGCGTCGTGCCGGTCTCCCAGAGCTTATCCCCCTGTACTGCTCAATACTGGAGGCACCTAGGCAATACGACGTTCTGAGCTGGAATTTGATCCATGAGGAGGATCCCGAACAGCGCTTATTGCAGTTGAAGTTGATAAAGAAGGCCGGCATCGACGTCTTGAAGTTTGTGGACAGGCAAGTGGTGCTCTTTTACGAGGCATTGGGCGACAAGGCTCCTCAGCAAGCTGCCTTTAGCATCATCAGCGATGGACCCTCAACATCACAGTTTGGGAAGCTGATAAAGGCAGACTTCTTTGGCTATGAGGAGGGTGTCGTGTCCAGCGGCGATGACCATGTTATCCGTTCCTTGGAGTGGCTGTTGATGGTGGATGGAAAGTGGGCCGACGTCTTTTCCATGGGAACAAAGGTTTACAAGTTCTTCTTGCGTATGTTAACTCACTGGCTCTAGTTGTGATACTATTTAGGGGTTATGTGACTGACAGTTTGACAGGTTCCGGACGCCTGGGAGCTGCCCGACGGCTCTACGAGAGGATTTCATTTGAAAAGATTATTCAGGGAATATCGGGTCAGGAAGAGCCTGAAGACATTTGGTATGAGGATGCCGACTTTTGGGCTAAGCTGCTGGAGCGCAGCGAGGTCTCCAACATGAGCCCCGAGCAGGTGCAGGCGGAGGCACGAATTTTCCGCGGACTTGAAGCTCTTGTCAAGGCTCTAGATGGCCTAGAGACAATCGCTTCTTTGATGCTCATCTCTACTGAGTATGTGACTGCCCATTCCTAAGGATATGAGGCTGGATTCACTGACAAATTCTGGTGTAGGCTGTCACATGGAGACCGGGACTTTTGGGGTCCGGCGGGTGAATCAATCAAGAACGTCAAGGATTATATGCGACCCTTGCTGAAGGGATGGCTGATGCCAGCAGTTAAAGGTGTGTATTTGGCTTTGATGTTATAAATTTGCATATATCTGTCATACATGATTGCTAACTAATTTTCTCTTACAGCTGGTGATGCCGAGCTGCAGGAAATTCGAGCTGCCTACCTGCCAGAGACCATCTTGGCATACATCAGCGCTCTTCATTTCGCCGGCACTGGATTATCACGGGAGAACCTATTGGAATGCATGGAGCTCGCCGCCTTGGTAGCCGAACGCGAGTCAGACCTCAAGGACGTCTTCGTCGACGCTAAGCGCATGACGGAGCTCGTCGAGGCCTTTGCTGCCTGCAGCAAGGCGCTGGCCATTGCCACCGGAGAGAAGAGGCCGTCTGGATCTGGCAGCAAGAAGCAGCGGGAGATGGGATGGTCACGAGATTTGTGGTCGGTCAAGACTGGAACCGGGGACGCGAGCGTCATTGGGCCTGCGTAGTGTATAGCATGTATGGGATTTTTCTTTTTTGGCCAGCTGGGATGAAATTAAGGATTATGGGATTTCTTATTTTTTTTTTCTTGTCCTTGATGTGGTTCTAGGTGTTGCACGGCATTTTAATAGGTGAGGGCTCTATTGGAAAAGGGGGGAGGGAGGAGAGAAGAGGAGAGATTGTGTGTGGGAAGATGTTGTGGACGGCTTATACACACAGGTTACATACCCACGCAGATAATAGAAGCAACGTGTAAGGCTGAAATTGTCGTGTCTTGATGCCGTTGGCTACTCGTGTTGGCTTGAAGGTAGTATTTGATTTTGCTGCGGCACGAACATCACGTGCAGGGCGTCTTGATGCTATCTCCTTATGACGTTTTGTACGTGGCTCATGATTCTTTCCATCTTGAATTCTTTCACATATCTGAGCAATGGGCCAGTTTTCTTTCGTGCATCTTCAGGCGTACGCCTCCGCCTCTACCGCCGCCTCTACCACCGCTTCTACCGCTGCTTCTAAACCTGCCACCCGAGATCCTGTTACTGATTGCGTCCCAGCTGTCTTCATCCCCTGAATCCCTCGTTGCCCTCTCGCTAACTTGCAAACCTCTATTTTACTTCATTGACAGGGACGCATTGAAACTCTGCGATCAGTCGCAGAAACATCTTTTGCTATTGCTTGAGAAAGATCTCGGCGACAGGTTCTTCTATTGCCCATTCTGTCAAAAACTCCACCGCTTCTCGCAGCCATGGGATAACGTAAATCTATTCCGTTACAGCTGCCAGCGCTACCAATACCGCAATACTTTTAAGCCGAATAACGCTTCCTCCTATGAACTGTAGGTATCCCTTCAATTGGCATCCCCGAACTCAGTTGCCTGATATACAACAACAGGAGCTATTTCCATGCGCGCCTCGTCATGAACCGTCACTTCTATGGTCCAACAAAAGGGCTACCTCTGGAAGGCATCGTCTTTTCCGCCACAGCTAATAATGAGCCGGGTGAGCCATTCTGGCAGGAAACCCCATCCGCAAGGATTATTGACGATGAGCTTTTCCTCTGTATCACGCATACGCTTGAGGGGAGAGGAACTACATTACGGGATATCATTGATAGTGGATGGTCTGGTATTTGCAAGCACTTGACCCGTGATCGTTTCCGCAGCATGCCAGAGCTGTTGGAGCCGGGGGAATATGAGTCAAACGAGTTGTTGCTTTTCGAGGATTGCCACAATGGGCCGGGATCCTGCAATGTGTGCTTGACTGACTACACTACCACGGTTGAGCGCGGCGAGGTGCATGAAAAGATACGGGATCGTTTTGGACAGGTAAGTATCGCTGGCACCATATGTATCATAAGGAATTAACTAATTTGGAAAACAGGTTTCTTTGGGGCCGTTAATCGACGGATGGTCTATCACGATCACGGCCTACCATCAGGTGGGACAGTGCCGAGACCCAGAGGATTGGAAGTGGGCGAGATTTATAGAATTTTATAGGATACTCTGTCAAGGCCCATTCAAAGAACGATATATGGCTCTTCATCCCCTTGGTGCGATAAAGGAAAGGTGGGAGACAGAGGGGGTTGTCAGTTTGACCAAAGAGTACTAGATGATGGAAGAATCTATGAAAGTATATCAAGAGGGGGATACGCCACACCGTGAAGTTGATACGCCTGTAAATTCTATTAGATTTATGTATTTCTACTTTGGTGCCGCCAAAGGTAAACTTTATTCTCTATTTGGCAGCAATATATTCAGGCATTTTGAACAGTTGTATAGCTGTCTATCCGAGAATATCCAACAACAACATGGACCTGCCCACGTTGCCAGAGTCTCCAGACGGAGAAAATGAGTCTGCAGTGCCAGTCGTCCGGTTCATCAGCGGGCAGCAACTATTCCGAGCTATTGACTCTATTGAATTCAGATCCCATGAAATGAACTCTAGAGGAGAAGTAGATGCACTGCTTGTAACGAGTGTGTTTAAAATCAAATCCTCCGCAACGGTCCTCTGAATACTAACCTGGCCTTTTTTCTCCTCTTCTCACCATCTAGACGTGTCTCCTGATAACTTTGGTATGTTAGAACGGAAACGAGAAGCTCGTGGACGCAAGTTCCGCTTCAACTGGTACGACGAAGATTCTCAGCGGCTTCTAGTATGTCTGAACACGGGAGCCCACGTGCAGCTTCATATGTGGATATACATGGAGATCATATACAATCTGTTCGTAATGGGCCTTCGTGACGCATGGAAAAACACGGGAGCCACGAGTTTCTACCACGGCGGCCTCTCCTCTGGTGAAGAGCTTGGAAATACCAGCGTCGGCCACGGTGATAAAGGCGGAGGGAGCAGCGGAGAGCCAGATTCGTCGGGAGGACCGCGGCCAGAACGGCGTGGACGCGGTGCATTTCCTACTCTTGTAGTTGAAGCAGGGTGTACTCGATCTTTGGCGATTATGCAGGCCAAGGCGAAGTGGTGGTTTAAAATCTCCAACCACGATGTAAAGATTGTGCTGTTGGCAAAGTTTTATTCAGGACGACAGATGGCAGTTATTGAAAAGTGGGAAGAAAGACCACGGGGGATTCGTGAAGGGGCGGCAACAACTCGATGGGGGTCTGAAGGAGTGCCGTCCTGTCAGCAGGTGGTTACGATTACGAAGACTAGCGACGAACCGATAGTGTATCAGATATCTGGTGACTTGGTGCTGAGTTTTCGGCTGTTGTTTTTAAGGGATCCGGGCGAGGGAGAGAGGGATGTGGTGATTTCCGCCGACCGCTTGCAAGACTATGCGGAGATGGTTTGGGAAGAGGCTCTTTAGGATTAGAGGCAGACAGTACTCAGGAGAGTGATTTATCAGACCAATTTCCCCGGAGATGGTGTCCAGGAAGTATATGAGGACTTGAAAAGATGGTTGTACTGGGATATAGAGAAGTCTGCTCTACATACATATCTCTACTATAAATGAGTAGCAGTACTATACATAGATATCTCTACTAGATACGAGTAGCCATACTAACGACATATCAACATAGCCATAGCTACTCCGAGGAGTCCATAAGTCATCTCGATACAGCATGTCGCCCTAGCGCATATTCAAACACTCGTTCAGCATAGAGTTGAAAATCGTCTATAGTCACAGCAGCGTATTCCTCCTCCTGGAGCGAACTGTCCAGAAGCAGCAGTTTGAGATTCAACATCAAATCACCACCTGTCACTTGATAAACTGGTGGCTTCGAACCAGTATCAGAAATGGTAATAGTCTGTTGACAAGCCGCCACCCATTCCACCTCTCCATCACCAGCTCGCTCCTGCTGTCTCTCCTCCCACCTCTCCAGGAAGATGGTAAGCCGACTCTCGTCGAGCTTTGCCAAAAGAACCGTCTTGACAGTGTGATTCGAGACCTGAAACCACCATTTGGCCTTTGCCCGCATGCTGGCCAAAGACCAGGAGCATCCAGCTTCAATCATGAGTGTAGGGAAACCTATATATTGCCCCTTTCTAAACGGCATCATCGACGAGTCTGCGGATCCTGCGCTACCGTTGCCACCACCGGAACGAAACCCCTGGCTGTAACAGGTTACTGCCCCTGTGAGACCCCAGTCGTTATCCAGGCCTATCTGATGGAGTCGAATGATAATCGCGCTCTCTAGCCCCAGGTGAAGCACTTCGTGGGCAGTTGTGGGGATGGACACCAGCATACAATGGGAGGACTCGACATACTGAGATATGCGGATCTTGTTCCACTCGTACTCTTCGTCTATCTGGTTGAAATCCGCGAGAGATACGTCTGCCAAATAAGTAAGAAAAGGGAGAGAAGAGATATAGCCTATGAGCAGATGTACTTGTTAGGCGCAATGCATCTCCTTGCTGGGAATGCTTTTCTCTGACCAAGTCTTCGATATTCATAAATCGAACTGTCGGCACTGAATCATCTGTTGCTTCGTTCTGATTCATCGCAGAAAGTATATTGTATAGTCAAGATGAATTTGGTATTTATCATCGAAATATGGATATTCCACTTGGATACTTTGCCCAGGGTGTTTTAGGGTGTCATATGCGTCTTGGGGTTTATTAAGAGATGAGACCTTTAATGGAATCTTACATCACCTATTGACTGGTACCTAGTATGATCTATTCCAGTAGTAGATACAAGTAAGTATGACGGCATGCCGTAGATGAGAAAGTAACTTGCATTGGTTGGTACTATTACCTCTTTGCTAGATTGGTCTTGGTCCAGGTACCCGGATCTAGGTAATAATTAAGCTTTTGTCCCTTCCAATTGTCTCGGGAAGATGGAAATACATCAAAAGTCTATATCAGTGTATTGATACATCTCGAAAGGGGAATAGACAACTTGGAATTGTTGCTATTAACGGATTGCATGGATAATCCCATCCTCATCACGGCAATTATAGAGAGAT
This sequence comes from Trichoderma harzianum CBS 226.95, assembly GCF_003025095.1. Classification (NCBI taxonomy): domain Eukaryota; kingdom Fungi; phylum Ascomycota; class Sordariomycetes; order Hypocreales; family Hypocreaceae; genus Trichoderma; species Trichoderma harzianum. The sequence continues at coordinate 3,548,400 of NW_020209250.1, read as the reverse complement.
ACGATGCACCCTGCTGAATTTTGCGTGTCATAACATATATGTAGATGAATTTGAATTATATACAGTTAATAATATACCGCCCCAAGCCGGATACCCTCCCAGCTTCTCTTAAGCCATACCTGTTTTAATCACTGTACACTAATGATAATACGTGAAAAATAGAAAAAACCCTGCCCAATAAAAGAAAAAGCCATCCTAGACTTAAAATAGTGTGCAAGCGGTGGCGTTGAGCTGAGTGCAGTAGGTCATCTGGATGGGGAACGCGCTGACACCACGAGCAAGCAAGCGTTCTCGGAACTCGTTCAGACGAGGAACAACGTCCAGCTGGCTGCGCTGTTGGCCAGAGGCATCGGTATTGCCGGACCACCAAACCTCACCGGCGGCGCTGCCACGAGGCCAAATGATGTTGTCCAGGTTGCTGGCGTCAATCATCTCGCTCCATATGGCAAGCTCTCCTCCCAGGACGTTCTTGGCAGCCGAAGCGGACACGTTGGCTGCAGGGTCGTGAGAGTAGATGAGTCTCCAGTTCTTGGTGGGCTGGCACCAGTCGTTGAATGGGTAGTAGGTGTTGTAGGAGTCTCCTGGAGGGAAGTTGACCCATTGACCACGGCCGCAGTCCAAGTACTATACAGGCGTATCTCGTTAGTTATCCTTCAAATTACATCTCGATTTTAAAAATATAAACTTACGTAGAAGTTGTAGTCGGTGTCAATGACCTTGTGGCCGCTCTCAGCCAGGTTCTTGACGGCATCACCACCCAGCCACGACTGGACAACAGTGTCGCTGCCAAGAGTCAGGTTCCAGGTGGTGACCATCTCCTCCCAGACAAATGGCGACAAGCCCGCGGCACGGACCTTGGAGTGGGCAAAGTTGATAAACTTTTGCAGCAGGGGTTGCAGAACGGAGGTTTCGTTGCTCTTGATGTGGGAGTCGAGCATGGAGTCGTTAGCGTTGAGCTCGTCACCACCGGTGTGGAAGTATGCGCTGTAAGGAGCGACGCGAGGCAAAAGGTCGTCGAACAGGGTGTCGAGGAAGCTGTACACCTTGGTGTTGTTGATGGAAAAGGCACCGCAAGGTGGCTCGGCGCAGTAGTACTGGTAAGGCATCTCTTCGTAGGCAACAATGAGATCGCTGTAAGCGAGCTCGATCACACCAATGTGGCCAGGCATATCAATTTCCGTAATGACCTCAACACCGCGGTTAATGCCATACTGGAAAATGCCAGCAAGGTCTGCAGGAGTGTAGACGAGGCTGGGGTGGTAGGCACCGGCCTGGGACAGCTTAGGCAGCGAGGGGATCACCAGCGGCCACGACTGAGAGTCGGTGATGTGCAAGTGCAGGCGGTTAAGCTTGTTCCACGACATGGCGTCAATGGTCCTCTTGATGTCATCAATGGTTTGATAGTTTCGGGCAAGGTCAAGCATGATGCCACGGTGGGGGTATTTGGGTGCGTCTGTGATGGACACGGGTGCCTGAGTCGTATAGTAGAAAGGTCCAGCAGAGTGCTTGTAGAAAAGCTGCGAGAAGGTCTCGAGGGCGTGCAGCACACCAGTAGAGGACTTGGCACTGATGTTGACCTGTCCATTCTTGGAAATGGTCAGAGAGTACGACTCATCAACGTCGCCGGCGCGCGGCTTGAACGTCTTGGAAGTATCCTTTCCAGTCTGCTGAATTGAGATGGACTGGATTCGGTTCTGAGGGGCCACCTTCGGCTCAAAGTTGCTGTTACGCGGGTGAAGCTTCCATGGCACATAGTTGGTGTTGAAGATGGATTGAAAAGTGCGCGAGACAGCGCCCTGGACGATTTGCCTGCTGTCGAAATTGGAGCTGGACGGCGGGTTATAGCCGATAGGGATGATCTATTACAAAAATGTTAGTCTCTAAGGTCTATGCATGTATACATCAAGCACCATCATCTCCTTCTTCATCGACATACCGGCACTCCATTGTAAGTCACCCTAACAGCCTGGTCAATAAAGAGCACGCTGTCTCCGGTCGAGATCTTCTGAGGAATGGGCCACAGCGCATTTGCTGGGCTGAAAGCCAATGCGGCAATCGCGATGATCGCCTTGGGAAGCATGATGAGCGATGGCAATAACACTACTACGAGTAAGATTGGAATGCTCCGTATGCCAGCAATGAGTCGACTCTATGGTGGAGATGTCGTCCTGCCAGCACTGCTACAGCTCTCGGACACGGGGGGCCAACCGAATATTTAAATAGCTGGCCAGCAACACGGTTCCTTGAAGGGATGTGCGGATCTCTAAAATGGGCATGCCTCCCCCAAAAGACGTTATGCGCTAGGATGGACCATGACCCTTGACACGCGACTGGCAAGACAAATTCAACGATCCAGAGGCCAATGCTACATGGCACGCGTGTAAAGAGGCAGCTGATGCCTGTCCATTCCCAGATCCCAGCGGCTCGGCAGGTCGGCAGCAGGGAGACTGGCTGCTGGGCAGAAGCTGAGGCTGAGCATGTGCTCCAGACATGGACGAGACTTCCCTGTTGATGGTGAAGCTGTGGCGTTCTGCCGGGGGCCGAGTTGACTTGGGTAACTTGTGAGGGCAACGTTACTTTAAGTCAACCTTTTTTTGGTGGTGTTAATTGGACGCACTCCCCACGCCTAGCAACCAACAGCACGCATCTCCTTCGCTAAGACTGTTTTTGCTTGCAGAAAACAATGCTTGGCAAGAGACGCCAATGGCAAAAAGAAAGAAAAAGAAGGCGACGATCAAGGCGAATGCTGGACAGTTCGAGTCGGGCCAGGTGCGAGCATCCCACAGCGACTCCCTGTGAGTCCTCGTACATGCCCGTCCATCATTCCATCATTCAGGCAAAGGGTGCCTGCTGAGATTGGCAAGTCGGACAAATTAGCTGCTGTAGAAGCACCCCTGCAAGTACGATATACTCCGTGGTCCGAATACCGCTGGCAACTTGAAACACAGACAATGATATTTTGACAGGGGTGGGATCTGACGAGAGATCTGGGCAATGGGACTGGCTACTCCATGCTCCAGCATCAGTAGAGCGCCGACAAAGAGCCACACGGTTAATCAGCCAGCTTCATCTTGCACCGATGGACCGATCGAGGCCAAGAGCTGAAGCTGCAGTGCTGTTGCATCCAGAGGTCACTCGATCCATTTTGTCCCAGACATTGACCGTGTCGCCATCGACTGAGCGGCCACAGAGGCCAAAGCCGCTCTTTTTCGCCGGCCGGGAAATCAACTAGTGGCGCTGGATGCCGCAACGGCCCCGGGACTTTGTTTCTGTGGTCGCTAAAGCAGCTGCTAGGGCCGTGTCTCGTTCTTTTGTGTGGTTGTAACGGCACATGGTTGGAGAATCCCTGATTGCGATCATCATGCGGGGACGCCTCTCCACGGCCCGTTATCGCGAGCCAATCAGTGGCGGATAAGCCTTAGTCCGGGGGGCTGCCCTTTTGATGAGGCGTTAGTCTGCATCAGGCATCTGTCAATGGCCAGTTCGGTGGTTTGCCGGGTTATTTTGCGGGGCCTTGGCCGTGGGCGGAAATTGAAGTCGAGTCGACAGCGCTGTTTGCCTGTGTGAAGCTGACAGATGGGTGTTGCATTGCTAGCGATAATTTGGAGCTTCATCGGTGCTGTCTTTATCGCCGCCGTGCCTGGGATCGAGTTAAATTACCATTGCGCATGGTGCTTACTGCAAGTACGAGTGCTCTACAGTCATCCTCTGTATGCTTGCTCAGAGGTATGGACCCCCTGATAGATACCAAGATAAGTTCTAAATACAGCACATCACTCACAATGATGACCCTGAGCAATCTGCTGGACTGTATGTACGAGAATGGATCAGTTGATTCACCACGACCCAGCAGCAGCACTTGCGGAGCAGAGTTGCCCCGTACTTACACCACAGTACTACGTGTAATCGCAGCTATCACGGCCCCTGTCTAGAGCGACGTTGAACAAAGGGTCCAGTCCATATCGTCGGATCCATAGGTAGAGATTTGATATCAACCCGTCCCTCTACTTACACAAGGGCGCAACAATTAGAGAGATACATCAGAGTGGTAGTACGACTGGCCTATTGTGCTGAACTGTTACTACGGCCGACCCCTGTATTACGTACCTATTTGCAAACAGCACTACTCCGTTCTCGCATTTTAGTACATAGACTATCTCGTTACTTTCAAAAGCACGGTATAACAGGCCGTACCCTCGGCACGATTGTAACCTCACCTCTCCAGGCCCCTCCTGTGGCGTGTAGTACAGTACCTAGTATGCGGGACATGCCGCTAGACTTGGGAGGCTAGACTGCTGCTGAACCGACGATGCTTGATTTGCAAGTCTCCATCTCAACCCTTTGACCATCTCGCTAGGTTACACTCCATAGCGCTGCTCAGACATGGGCATCTCCGGCGAAGCGGCATGTAACACTGGCTCGTGGTATCGCGTCAAGTCTGGATGGTTCTCAGGTCCAATCTTTTGCTAGACTATCGAGAAAGCTGGACGCGATGATACATAATGCAAGCCAGCCTGATATGGATGCTTGCTTCCACGACCAATCTTATCTGGAGACATCGCCAGGGTTTCCTTGCAGCTACTATATCTCATTACCAAGCGTATACTCATTTCGAATCATCTCTCGCCTGGAAGGCTATCCGAACGCATGCATTTACCCCACTATGCAGAGAAACTAAACAGCTGAGCTTGGAGTCTTGAGGCTTGATGTCTAGTACGGCATACCTATTATTAATGCATGGTAGAGAGTCCTGTGTTCTGCAGTTGGGATGTCTTGCGAGAAGAGAGATGCCAAGTACTAGCTGGCGTTTCATTTATAACCTAATGCCCGCCTCTGTGACACAAACCAGCAAGCTATCGATAAAGCACAGCTGTATGGCTCTTTGTTCCAAGGACTCTGATGTGTCTAGCCGCAGTCTGGTAGTATATTGCTCTAGATTACCGTATTCATAGGGTCCTGTTCCGAACCTGGTTCCGACTAACGTATACAAGAATCCGTGTACGTTGGTGAAATTGAGCAGCCGTTGCAATCTCTGGCGCGAGTGGTATCTACCCAAGCTACCTTAGCTGTAAGACATCTACATATAGTAGGTAGATCGTGATGAGGACTGGAACATTGTGGGGGAGTCCGTAACCCCAGATTGCCGAATTGGAAGGGGCCAAATCCTAATACGAGGTACCCAGTACTTGGCTTTGCTGGCTCCGCAGAGACAACCTTGAGGTCCAATCTTCAAAGCTGTCTAACAAAGGCACTGACGATCTTCAGTCAATCACCTATTTATAAAAAAACTCAGAGAGAACAAAGAGCTAAATATAGACAAGGTCTCTTCTCTTGGAAGAATGTCTCAAAGAGCACTCGATTCATTGTCGTGGCTGTTTATTTGTCGTCCTTTGAAGATTGCACTCCCAAAACAGATCCTTCACGTTGATAAAAATTTTGGAAGTGAATGCACAGACTTGAACAGTGCTTCATGCCGTCCGCCAAGTACGAGTACAGACACTGACGATGCTATTAATATAAGAGCGCAGGTACTCACTGCTTGGAGGAGGCCGCAGGATGGCACGTGAGACTCCAACTGCCGCATTAAAGGCTTCCATTTTTGGGAGAAAAGCCAATAAAGTACTGCGTAATACAACGGAAACGGTCACGCACAAAGCCCAATCCTGGTAAAGTTGAACTGTCAGCCACAGGGAACCAGAAAATTCTACTGGATTCACAATGAAATCAAAGCTGCCATGATTACAATTCATCACCAGAGCCAGTAGCTCACATATACTCAGCCACCGGCAAAGCTGATGACAAACCTTTTCGCCACCAGTGATATCGCATCACGTGACACCACTCCGACCCATTCTTTCGAGTTGCCTAGCAGTCAAGAAGAACTTTGTGAACCTCATCTGCTACATGTGAGCCAGAGCAGGCCGATTTTCGCCATTCCAGCATTCAACTCACAATTGCATACGACCTTGCGATATTTCCACGCTTATCCGCCCGTTTCAAGAGGCGCCCCAGAACCGAGAATCTCTCTGCCGCGCGATCATCTCCCGCCGCCTAGATAAACGCGTCTCAGAAGTCGGACACGGGCAAAGAGCCACCGTCGCACTGGTCGTCCAGACACAACGATCCTTACCTCGACACCATGTCTATCGAGATTGGCCTCGGCACGCCGCTGGCGGACGCACTGAATGCTGCGATCCCGCCGAAGCTGGTTGAGGTTGGATGGGGCACGGGCGGTAGCGACGACTCCGCACTCGCCGAGTACATCATTCTCATGCTTGTCAATGGCAAGACGCAAGACCAGATTGCTGCAGAGCTGTCTGGAGACCTCCTAAATCTGCCGCTCGACGACCCTGTCGTTCACGAATTCTCCAAATGGCTATTCGACCAAGTTCACATGCTCAACGCGCATGGCGGACAAGGAAACGGCGGTGACTCCATGGGCGACTTCTCAGGAGACGCCGCAGGTGGAGATATGGACACTGATATGGGCTCTCACGGTGCGCCCGAATTGAACGCGTAAGTACCTTTTCTTCTTGTTTGCATTGACTGAAGCTCTGATGCTTCATCTGTGGTGTTGCTGGAGCTAACTGGAGCTTTTTTGTAGGCCCACCGGTCCCCGCTCAATGCGCAACGGCAACGGCAACTTCAGGGGAGGACGAGACAAGCGAATGTTCGGGCAAATGTCCAAAGCCATGGACCGATCAAATGACAACGTGCTTCATCGAGTTCGTGGGGGCAGTGGAAGAATCGACACACATGGGCGTGCCCCCCCTACTGGCCCACGCGGAGGTCGCGGCGGCATGATGCGGAATCACAACAACAACAACAGAGGCATGCAGGCCGGCGCAATGCCTGGTGTTGCTGGCGGACCTGCGTTCCCACAATGGGGGATGCAAGGCCAACCTACTCAGATCGACGTCATGGCCATGTTAGAACAACAGAGTCAAATGATGTTGGAGCTGTCTCAACAGATGATGAGCAACGGAAACCGGGGGTTTGGCCACCAGCGACGAGGAGGAAAGTCTCTATTTGAGAGGACCCAGGACCCTCGCCACAAGAATAACTTTCGAAGAGGCCAAGGTCAGGGCCAGGCCGACGCCAACGGGGAGGACTCGAACATGGAGACGGGTGCCGAAGGCGAGGATGCTGACATGGGCAAGCGCGAGCCTCCGAACCCAGACGAGACTGTTTGCAAATACAACCTTCACTGCACCAACAAGGACTGCAAATTTGCGCATCAGTCTCCAGCAGCGCCCCCGGGAGTTTCTGTCGATGTCAACGATATTTGTAGCTTTGGCGCCGCCTGCAAGAACCGCAAGTGTGTCGGACGCCATCCCTCACCGGCCGCAAGACTTGCGCATCAGAGCGAGCAGGACTGCAAGTTCTTCCCTAACTGTCAAAACCCTCGATGCCCGTTCAAGCACCCCTCGATGCCTCTCTGCCGCAACGGTGCAGACTGCACTACACCAAACTGCAAGTTTACACATGTCACGACAAAGTGCAAATACACTCCCTGCCTAAACCCCACCTGCCCCTTCGCTCACGAAGAGGGCCAGCAGGGAGGCTTCAAGGACAAGGTCTGGACACCAGGTCAGGGAGAGCATGTCAGCGAGAGAAAATTTGTGGATGAGAATGCTGAAGAGCAAATGATTCAGCCAGAGACGGAGAACAAGGAAGAGATGGCACAGGATCAAGAGATTATTGGTTAAAGGGAGGTCATGGGAGGGTTAAAAAAGCAAAAAAAAACAAAAGAAAGGATGACAAAATTCTCTGAATACCAGGCATCACTCAAAGTGATGCTTTTTTCTGCTTCGGTTGCTATAAAAAGACGGCCACTACAGCCCCCTGTATGACTTTTTGACTTTGGGGCTCGGAGGGGACCTGTACGATTATGCTGGACGTATATGTTTCTTGTCACGTTGGGCAGGGCATGGAAAGGCGTTTTTGGACTGGGAGACACATGGGTTTTTTAACGTGCGTGGAGATTTATCACAAAGTTTTATACACGCCTCTTTGGTTGGCATTCTGAGGTAGCAGCCGGTTTTATTTTCGGCCGTGGGCTCGAAAACCACGAGAGCCTAGCGACAGATAATACCAGATACTTGCTTCTTTCTGTCGTTGTTTAGAATTGATGTTCCAAACCGAATTAATGTGTGCTTACGATTGTGTGATGATGTAGTTGTGTCTCGTGTCAATATATCATAACGAGAGAATTGTGATGTCTAGTTTCGTCAAGTCCCGATCAAGGGATATATGGATATTATATCAGAATGGAAAGGTCCAACCCCATAGTGAAACTTGCAGTAAAGTGAGCAAACCCTTCACCCCTCCCTTCTTGTGGTTGTATAAAAAGTGAAGCTCGTCATCTTGAAGTGGCACAATATTTTCTTCTTCTCTCTACTACAACACAAGGAGATACCTAGTATGGATTACATACGGGAATCAGTCGTCCTCCCTCCCCAACCTTGAATATCCCCTCTCCCTTCCCGCAAGAAGAACTTGTTTGTTTCCCTTTCCGCCCTTCCAAAAACGCCGTACTATATGTAACGCATGCAAGCAAGCAAGCAAGCAGTCCGCAATAATCAAAACACAGACTGGTCATTTTCCCTTGTCTCTCCCCCATCTCCTTTTCTCTATGTCTCTCCTTCCTTTAGCTTTCTTTTGGTTTCAAAATCTAGACCAAAATTGAGAAAAAGATTAAAAAGGGTTCCGTGTGGTTTCGTTTCCTCCTCTAAGCGTCAAGTCGGTTCAGTCGCTCCCTCTCAACCTCGTAGTTGAAGTCGAAGTAGCCCTTGTCAAAGTGGTGGACACGGACGTAACCGTCCTCACCTCCACTAGCGTAGGAGCGGCCAGTAGGGTCAGCGGCAACGGTGTTGAGGGGACCGAAGTGGCCACGGACACGGCCAATCTCGTCTTCGAAGACCTTGTGGTAGAATCGAGCCTCGAATCTACCCTGGCGACTGGAAGTGGTGGTGACTTCCATGGCGGCCTGACCACCTCCAAGGATGACGAAGTCCTTCTTGGGGGTAATGGTGGCGCTGTTAAGGGGAGTGTCTGCCGTGTATGTCTTAAGGGTGGCGAGATCGCGAGCAGAGATGAGCTGGTGCGAAGATACCATGTCAGCATTGAGATTCATGTCAAGGGGAATGTGAAAGAGGTTGTACCTTGGCAGTCTTGTCTCGGCAAGCAGTGATGAAGTAGGTCCTGTCGGGTGACCACTGCAGGTCGACGATGGGCTTGTCGAGCTCGTGGATGGGGACGTTGTCCAGCAGTTCACCGGTCTTGGCGTCGTACTGGCTGACACTGCCGTCCTCGTGGCCGGCGATGATGTACTTGCTAGCCTGGCTCCAGCCAGCAACAGTGGCCTTGCTCTCGTCGCAAACAATGGTCAGGGACTTCTCGTCGGTCTGCTCGGCGGTGATATCCGGGTTGATGTCGATAACGACGATGTTGCTGAGGTAACCCATACGCTTCTCGGTGACGCCCAGCAGCTTGGTGCCATCCTCGTTGAACTCGACGCGCTTGACAGCGGTAGGGAACTCCCAAGTCTTGAGGCACTTGCCGGTCTGGACCTCCCACATGCGGATAGTGTTGTCGGCTGAACCAGAGGCGATGTAGGTGGAGGTCGGGTCGACGTCAACGGTCCAGATGGCACCGACGTGGCCGTGGTAGGTTCCTAGACGCTCGCCATTGTGAGAGAACCAGACACAGATCTGCTGGTCCTTTGCGACAGAGAAGATGAGGTCGCCGTCGAGGTTATATCTGATGCGCAGGAAAATTTGGTTAGCTGAGGCTTCCTATTGGTGGTTGGCAAAAATAAGGGGAGCAGCAGCATCGTGAAGAGGAGGGGCTTGGACAGATGAGAAGAAAAGATGGCGTCGAAATTGCTTCTCTTCTCTAGGTCGCGACGTACTTGATCTGGGTGAGAGCACGCTCGTGCCCGGAAAGAAGGATGGGTCTCATTTTGGCTGGTGATCCTGATGCTGGAAGGCTGAGGAAGTGATCAGGGAAGAGGGGGGGTTATAATATGGGCCAGCACGAGGACGAGGTTGGAGATGGTGGTGCTTTGAAATTTTGGCGATAATTGTGCGTCTTGGTGGGGCTTGAAGTTGTGGCGCGGGGAGTCATTGGTGGCGTGGCCAAAAGGGGAAGATTTGGGGGGTGAGTAAGAGCTCAGCATGTGTGGATGTTAGCTTGATCCTTTTGATTGGCACCCTCCAGGAACTGGGTTACATCTGTGTGTACTCCGTACCGACTACAAGAAACAGGCTCATCAAGGTCTACTGCATTTCATTGGCCTTTAACCCATGTGACAGATGTTTATGATACTCTACTGGCTACTTTCTGTAATACAGATGAGGATGGTGGCTTGCTTCATGATCTGTTTTGGAGGAATTTGCAAGTGAGTCATGCTCTACATTGAGTCATCATCACAGCCAACCACAATCCATCATTTGGAGTCAGACGAAGCAACCCATTGACGTCTCTCTGTTGCCACCATAGGACAAGCAGCCATTATTAATAACTAATTGCAATGAGTTAGCATCCACGGCATCAAGCTGGACAAACCAAAGTCCTTCTTCTATCCGCCCTTTTTTTTCTTCTTTCATCAACTCTCAGGCGAGGCCTGTCAAATGCCGTGCCTGTCGATGACGTGCAGTAAGGCAGCATTGTACTCTTTACATTTCACACGAGATTCAGACAAATTACATCCGGCACTTCACGTCAAGATTGGCAGAGAAGCAAAGGATAGCGGTAAGCGTATTAAGCATATACTCCAGACCTGCTTGAACAGGCAGGCGGCTATTCTTGAATACCTAAACGTACAATGCCAGCAAGCAAGCAACGTATCAATTGGACAACTCATTCCACAGATATCCTTGCATCTTCCACCCGCTGATGATTTGTTTTCCTCCATGGAATTTCACTTAACGCCATCGATACATCCGCCATTGATCTCCATCCGGACCAGATCAGCATGTAAGTAAGATGCTATCCCGATCTAGCCAGACCGCTCTCTCTGATAAGCAGAGCAAACGCAATGTGATTACGAAACTGGAGCTGCCAAGACAGGCCTGTTTGATTGAAAGATTAGAGGCCCGGCATTTGGCCATGGAGAGCAATCTCAGCGTGAATTCGTAGTCCTGGTAGAGATAGATTCAGTCCAGTCCAAGCCTTTTTCGACGGTCTCGGATCCAATCCCCACATGGCGGGATTCGACACATAATTGACCCAGGTTGATGCTCTATAAATTTGTCCAGGTCGTCGCCGTAAGTCGGCGTATTAGCCCAGCCAAGACCAATATTTCCGTCAGCAGTTGTTGAGTCTTTTCTTTTCTTTCTTTTCTCTTGTTACTGTGCTGTGCTTTCTTGACATCTTTAAACAACATAATCCGCCGTTGTGGGCGTGCCCCCCAAATTTCAGCCATTCAGTTGGGGCCCTTAAGCCGTCGACGCAGGGACCAACGCCATAGCGTGCGATCTTCTCGCTACTAGGCGCTATCGGAGAAAAAAACAGAGCGACAAGACAGGACGCAAATGCTGCGCTGACTTCAAAACCAACAACCTGGTCGAATTCTGCAATTGCATCACATTCCGTACCCGGTGATTCTTACGTGCATGCTCACGAGAGCCAAATCCTGGTTGCGCGAGCATTCCTCCCGGCACCGAAAGACTCCGATTATAGGATCTGGCTGCATGTGGTGAGAGACGCACGTACCAACAGCACTTGATATCGAATCACGATCAATGGCGCCTCATCAACGCTTGCGCACGGCAAGGCCTGTTTTCAGAAGCTCACTGCGCTGTATCACAGGCGAGGCTGCGAGTTCAGCGAACATCGCCCGCCACTTGCCGCATATTTCCGGCAGCCCCAGGGCCCCAGGTGCGGCGACTTCGAGCCCCTCAGCGGCTGCACAGTACTTTTGTCCACTAACCCTGGCGTGGTTCCGCAGACACTATCGGCCATTTCTCCCCAGCATCGGTGACTATTCGGTCTTCCTTCTCTTCATTTTCTACCTCTTCGTTTCTGTCCTCGCCTCTCCTTTCCACTGGCAGATTGCCCTCGCAACTTCAGCAGCAGCGATCGTTTGGGACGACAGCCGCCGCCATGGTTGCCACAAAGCTTGACGGCAACAGCATTGCCAAGGCCATTCGCGAACGGCTGGGCGCAGAAATTGCTGAGAAGCAGAAGAAGAACCCCCGCTATCACCCCAGCCTCAGAATCATCCAAGGTACGACCGACAATGCGAAAGAGCGCTCTTTACAGAGGAGAGGCCAGAAAAAGAAGAAAAAAAAAACTCTTCTTTCTTGATTCTCTTTTCCATTTCTTTTGCGTGAAATAGGAGCTAACTGACTTTTTTTTTTCTGTTTCTAGTTGGCGATCGTTCCGATTCCAGTACGTCTGCTCCCCACCAAATCCTTATCGCAACCCATGTCCATGTCGGCTCATCTTCGAACCGCGGCTGACTTTTCTCGCAGCTACCTATGTGCGCATGAAGCTCAAGGCCGCCGAGGAGGTAAGACATAATGAACAATAAAAATCCAAATTTCCAAAAGAAATGTTCATCTAACATGCCGTCTCCAGGCCCGCATCGACTGCAAGTTGCTTCACTTCCCAGAGGACATTACCGAGATCGAGCTCCTCGACCAGATCCGTCGTCTTAACAACGACGATGCTGTCAACGGCATCCTTGTCCAGCTGCCTCTCCCCAAGCACATCTCCGAGGCAAGCATCACCTCTGCTGTCGCTGACGAGAAGGATGTTGACGGCTTTGGAACCAACAACATTGGCGAGCTTGCCAAGCGCGGCGGCCAGCCCATCTTCACTCCCTGCACTCCCAAGGGTGTCATCACCCTGCTGAAGGAAGCTGGCGTTGAGCTTGCTGGTAAGAATGCTGTGGTTATTGGCCGCAGCAACATTGTCGGTGGCCCTGTTACACAGCTCCTGAACCGAGCCAATGCCACCGTCACCATGTGCCACTCCGCGACGAGCGATCTTCCCGCCTACCTCAAGAATGCCGACGTTGTCGTCGTTGCTATTGGAGCTCCCAACTTTGTCAAGGGCGAGTGGTTGAAGCCTGGTGCTGTTGTCATCGATGTAGGAACCAACTACATTCCCGATGCTACACGCAAGTCCGGCCAGCGACTTGTAGGTGATGTCGATTTCGACTCCGCCGTTGAGGTCGCTTCCGTCATTACCCCCGTTCCAGGCGGTGTTGGCCCTATGACCGTTGCCATGCTGTTGGAGAACGTTGTCGAGGCCACAAACAGCTTTTTCGAGAATGAGAAGCTTAGGCAGACTGTGCCCCTCCCGCTTCACCTTCAGTCTCCCGTTCCGTCAGACATTGCCATCTCCCGCGCCCAAGCCCCCAAGCAGATTACCCGTGTCGCATCAGAAATTGGTATTGAGGCCCACGAGCTGGAGCCTTACGGAGCATACAAGGGCAAGGTCGACCTTGGCTTGCTCAAGCGACTTGAGCATCGACGAAACGGCCGCTATGTCGTTGTCACTGGTATCACCCCAACACCTCTTGGTGAGGGCAAGTCCACCACCACCATGGGTCTGGCTCAGGCCCTCGGCGCTCACGTTGGCCGAATTTCTTTCGCCAACGTGCGACAGCCCAGCCAAGGACCGACATTCGGTATCAAGGGTGGTGCTGCTGGTGGAGGTTACAGCCAGGTCATCCCCATGGATGAGTTCAACATGCATCTCACAGGCGACATCCACGCCATCACCGCGGCGAACAACTTGTTGGCCGCCGCCATTGAGACGCGTATGTTCCACGAGAACACTCAGAAGGATGGCCCCCTGTACCGCCGTCTGGTACCTGCCAAGAACGGCGTGAGAAAATTCCTTCCCTCTATGCTGGGTCGTCTCAAGAAGCTGGGTATCGACAAGACCAAACCTGATGAGCTGACTCCTGACGAAATCCGCCGCTTCGTCCGGCTGGATATCGACCCGGAGACAATCACCTGGAGGCGCGTATTGGACGTCAACGATCGCCACCTTCGAGGCATCACTGTTGGCACCGCTCCCACAGAGAAGGGGCACTCTCGTGAGACAGGCTTTGATATTTCTGTTGCCAGTGAGTGTATGGCCATCCTGGCGCTCAGCACTGACCTCGCCGACATGCGCAGCCGCTTGGGCCGCATGGTCATTGGCACCTCTCGCGGCGGCGATCCCGTCACTTGCGACGACATTGGTGCCGGCGGTGCTCTTACCGCTCTGATGAAGGATGCTATCAAGCCCAACCTCATGCAGACCTTGGAGGGTACCCCCGTCTTCGTCCACGCGGGTCCTTTTGCCAACATCAGCATTGGCCAGAGCTCCATTCTTGCCGATAGGCTGGCTTTGAAGCTTGCGGGCACTGAGCCCGATGAGGATCACAACGAAAAGACGGGCTTCGTCGTCACCGAGGCCGGTTTCGACTTCACCATGGGTGGCGAGCGCTTCTTTAACATCAAGTGCCGCACTTCAGGTCTCGTGCCCGACGTTGTCGTCGTCGTCGCTACCATCCGTGCCCTCAAGGTGCACGGTGGCGGCCCCCCCATCGCTCCCGGCGCTGCCCTCGATGCTGTCTACAAGCAGGAGAATGTCGAAATCCTCCGAGCTGGTTGTGTCAACCTCAGGAAGCAGATTGCCAACGCCAAGTCTTTTGGCATCCCCGTTGTCGTTGCCATTAACAAATTCGCTACCGACACCGAGGCCGAGATCGCCGTTCTCCGTGAAGAGGCTATTGCCGCTGGTGCTGAAGATGCCATCCTTGCTGATCACTGGGCCAAGGGCGGTCTGGGTGCTGTTGACCTGGCCAAGGGAGTCATTGCTGCCAGCGAGAAGCCCAAGGAGCTGAAGCTGACTTATGGCCTTGACGGCTCGATCGAGCAGCGCCTCGAGGCCATTGCTCAGAAAATGTACGGTGCTGCCAACGTCGAGTTCAGCGAGCTTGCTCAGAAGAAGATCGACACGTACACCAAGCAGGGCTACGGCAACCTGCCCATCTGCGTCGCCAAGACTCAGTACTCTCTGTCTCATGACCCTGACCTGAAGGGTGCGCCCACTGGCTTCACGGTGCCCATCCGAGACGTTCGCATGGCTGCCGGTGCAGGTTACCTGTAAGTTGATATTGCCCAATAAGATTTTTGAATGATTGTGCTAATTCATTTCCAAGGTATGCTCTGGCTGCGGATATCCAAACCATTCCCGGTCTTCCCACCGCCCCTGGCTACCTCAACGTCGACGTCGATCTTGAGACTGGCGAGATTGACGGTCTTTTCTAAATTCATCGTACACTTCTTTTTTCTTTTTCTCCTTTTCTTTTCTTTTGGCATTCATGGGTTTTCCATGCATTGATTGCCATGTTATCAATGTTGGTGAAAACATATATATATACCCAGAGACTCAACGTGGGGCACGATAAGGATGTATGGAATATGGGATTTTATGACGGCTGGTGCATCTTCAACATATGGCGCAGGCATGCAAGGTACCGGGTTATGATTTGGATGATTGACCCGTTTAGAGTAAACAAGAGATGCTAGAGCATACAATAGAATTGCTTGGATAGCACCTTTTTTTGTTTCTCTCTTGTTCTTTTTAAGTTTTAGCAATGCCCGAGGTGGGCAACTGCAAGGTATATACGAAGTACAACTATGTACATGCCAGCTCACCACGCAGCCCCTGGACTAATAGCCGATGAGATTAAGTAAATATCTGTCCCTGCATTGGTGGATTGGCTAGAATAGATTGCACCCAGATTGCATCACAGACGTCGTATCGATGAACAGGTGGGTAACAAAAAGGCAGCTAGTTGAGATTGAGCCGGTTGGATGAATTGATCCGGATTGGGATTCGGAGGAACTCTCGGCCGAACAGAGGGCAATGCTGTTGGAGGAACACATAAAGAGTCAAATAAGGGGAAATATCGATGCGGGAAAAGGTAATGAAGAAGCGGGATTGCACTGGAATGCTACTGATGAAATCGAGACGATGTTGATGGCTCATGAGGCTGAGACAGGCGGCTACTTGGACGTGGACAGACAGAGTGGTAAGGCTAAATTGGTGGCATGTGGTGTAGGGAATACACGTATTACAAGCTGTAGACGTTGACATGGGTTGCACAAGATGCCAAGATATGGGGTATTGCATCTTATGAACCGTTAGGATAAGAGTTTGAAGGGTATGATAATTAATGCAGGTGATCTAAGGATTCAGGCGGAAGATTTAAACATTGGTTAATGGACATGGCTCCCTTGTATCATGCGGAAAGAACCGCAGTAGCAAGAAACGAATCAAACCGACAGCATATACAACATATGAAACGCATCTCTTTGCTCATGCTGTGGTTCGTCTGATGCTTGAAAATTGGCCCCCTGGCATGGAATTACTCCCTTCGGATGTTTTGCCCTTTGCATCCATGACGGGGCGGCTTCCGCTAGCCCTACGGAATCCCGGCCTCCCACCAGTAGACAGCTTTTGGGGGGGCATGCCTTTCAGCACCTCAGCTTTTTAACACCTTGTTGGCCTGGCTTCATCTCTGTCTGTGCGTGGTTTTTTTGCTCTTTTTGTTGGAAATCGGCGTGCATCCGATTGGCAATGCTTACGAACTTGCAAACCAGAAGACGACGGCCAACGGGGAAGACGGCAAACCCGGAGGAGCTGGAGTCATCCATCGCTTAAGCTAAGAGACAAGTGACTCTTCCTACACCCACTACGGGGGTTCTAATATAGACGCCATGACCTGAAGTTCGGATGCGGGGGGGGCCAGAAACATCGAATATGGAACACTTAAACTGACACGGGGAGAGTTAGTCGGGGCGGGAGAGATTGAGGACCCCGTTTCTGTAACATGTGCGGCTGCGGCCTATCCCACCATGCAGTTAGATCTGACGTTAGTTGCCGTCTATATTTATATATTTATACTACCCTGCCCTGCCCTTTGATGAACTACTAGCTTCTCCTCTCGCCTTGTCTTGTTCATTCCTTTTTCTTTCTTCTTCATCATCTCCCCTTTCCTCGGCCTTGCTCTCTTTTTGCCTTCGCTTCGCTCAGGGGCTCTGCTAGCGGCTTAGATTCAAGCCGGTGGTGAAACTTTCGCCCCCTTCGGGCCAAGGACGCAGTTTTTGGGAATTCCGATTAACCGTTAGTAATCTGTGCTTACAACCTCGAGTTCGTGTGGGGAAATCGTGCGTCGTCGTCGACAGCCATGTCGCTGATTCCCATTGCGGTTGCGGTGCTGGTCGCCTACGGCATCATCAACTGGGCCCTGAACCTGCGATATCACGTTAATGAGGCCAAGAGAAGTGGTCTGCCTTATGTTGTCACTCGTGCGTTTTACCTTATGTAGCCTCGTTTCGTGGAATGTCTAGAACTGTGCTGACTTGGAATCGTTCAATTTGAAGCGTGCTCCCCGTTTTGGCTGCCTTGGCAGGTCTCACATAAGCTATGGGTGCCCATCATCAAGCTATTCCCCAAGTCGTGGTGGGATGGCTGGCTCGAGTACGGCCGAGTTCTCTCTAAATATAGGTCAGCTGAAAAAAAGAGGCTAACATATGTCGTTTTTTCTCAGGATTATGATACCCAACTTTGCGTACCGGACTCGCCACGATTGGTTCGCCAAGCTGGGCGAGTCTTTCCTGGTGGTTTCTCCCAACAGGCTGGTGATGATGACGGACAATGCGGAAACCATCCGTACCATTACGCTCAAGCGGGAGCAGTTCCCCAAGTGGACCGCCGTCTACAACATTCTGCGGATGTTTGGCGAGAATGTGCTGACTACCGAGGGGAGCGTCTGGCGCATGCATCGCAAAGTCACGTCTGCCTCCTTTAACGAGAGGAACGCTGCCTTGGTGTTCCGCGAAGCCATTGCTCAGACGCAGGGCATGTTGCGGATGTGGACGGGCCCTACGGGTACTAGAACGGAGCCGTTGAAATCGCTTCAGCGTGATACCATGAAGTTGGCTTTGAACATCATCAGCTATGTTGGTTTCGGCATGCGTCTGCTGTGGCCTGGCGAGGCGCACCCTGCGGGGACGGAACCCAAGATTGTCAAGTACGGCTCTCACGAGCCTTCAGATGGACACCAGCTGAGCTTCACGGACACTATGGAGATTCTTCTGCATTACCTCTTACTTCTTCTTATTATTCCGCGGTGGATACTGAGTGAGTCTGCTCCCCTGGCCTTGCATATTTGTGCATGCTATGTGTAATATTAACGCAGCGTGACTGTAGGATTGATTCCCTCCAAGAAGGTCAAGAAAGCAGTGTTGTCTTATGATGAGTACGTTAGTTACATGAATGAGCTCTTGGATGAAAAGATTGAAGAAGCTCGCAAGGGAGAGCACGCAGAAGGCATGGATCTCATGGGACAGCTTGCGAAATCGTGCTTTGGAACCGACAACAAGGACGCCACCTTGACGCGCGAGGAAATCATCGGCAACGCCTTCATCATGTTCGTGGCCGGCCACGAGACGACGGCCAACGCCATCCACTTCACCATCATCTATCTCGCAACCCACCCCGAGGCGCAGCGCAGGATGCAAAAGGACATTGACGATATCCTCGGAAACCAGGACCCCAAAGACTGGGACTACGACAGCCTGGTCAACCCGATGACTGCCAGCATGATTGGCGCCGCCATGTACGAGACGTTGCGATTGGTCCCGGCCGTGTCTGAGATTCCCAAGAAGATCTCGCCCGATGCCGACGAGAGCTTTGTCATGGACGGTACTCGATACGTGATTCCCAAGGACACGGGCATCTCGTTGGTGACGGTGTCTACTCATGTGAACCCGCGATACTGGCCAACGCGCCCCAGCAAGATTACGCCCGGCAAATCCAACATCCTCGACTACGACCCTTCGCGCTGGTTCCTGACGAAGGAGAAGCTGAACGGCCAGGGGAGCGAAGTCGTCGCCGGCGCCGATTCCGAAGATTTCGGCGGTTTCCAGGGTTCGGATATCAACGCGCAGCTCTTTAAGCCCGAGCGTGGATCCTACATTCCCTTTAGCGACGGAGCACGGTCATGCTTGGGGCGACGCATCGCCGTCGTCGAGATTATTGCGGCGCTGGCAGTCATTTTCCGAAGCTACAGCATCGAGCTCGCCGTGGATGAGTGGGCGACTCCGGAACAGGTGGACAAGATGAGCCGGGACGAGAGGGCTGAGGTCTACAAGAAGGCTCAGGACAAGAGCCTGTGGACGGTGGGACAGGCGTCGACGAGACTGACGCTTAACCTGCACGACGGCATGCATGTGCCTGTCCGGATTGTGAAGAGGGGAGAGGAGAAGTTTGTGGACTGGGTGGATAAGGAGTGATTTCGCCATCTACGAGAATTTTTTATGCAAAGAAGCGTTTTGGTTATATCTTGTATTATAAGAACTCAGCTTACTACTTACATGCCTTGAGGATGGGCATCCCCTCTCGAAAAGGGACATAATCACACATCAAAAAAAGAGATAAAATCAAAATGATAATACAAAAAGAAAGACAGTCGTATTGACCTGATTCTGCTTTCGCAAGAGGACAACGCAGCACCCCATCATCCCATCCCGTGTGATTGATTACCTTGTCGTTGTGCCGGGCATCAAGTGCGGAGCAACCCTGCAGTGGACATTCTCAACGGCCCCATCCTTGATGGCACTCCTCTGGGCAAGCAACAGGGGTGTCGATACAGGCGAGCATGGTGTTTGCCTTTTGCTCTCGCCCGGATTCCCTCGAAAAAAACTCTCCCGCCGTTTCCAATCGTAATCAATCTCTCACAACAGCATAAAAAGGTAAAACCCGCATCAGCGGCGCAAACGGCCCCATTCGTCGCCATTTGGGCTCAAAACTCGCCCATGCTTCAGCCACGCGCAGCCGAAGCTTGGGTTCGACAAGTACCGCGCTGTTAGTGCAGTACCTCGAGCGGGCAGCACGTAGCCGCCTGCCAGCGTGGCACCTCGCAAACGCAGCAACAAGCTCAGGCGACTTTGCCCCGCCTGCCCCGTTGAGCGTTTAGCCACACCACAGCAAGAGAACATCGGGGCTAGTCCTGAATGGGACAACATAAACAAGACAAATAGCTCGCCTTGGTCCCCGCGCGAATCTACTTTTGTGAGGGACCACCCCCCAGCAACGCAAGAAGAAAGAAGGGCACGAGAGAGAAAACATTCGACATCCCGCTTTTTATTTTCTTTGCAATCGCCTCGGATAGCCAATGAGGCCTACTAGCCCTACGTTATCTTAAAAACACAGCAAGCAAACAAAAGCGAAAAGAGAAAAGAAGCTGCAGAAGAAAAAAAGCGTGATTACTACGGAGACAGAAAAGCAACGGGAAAGCTTTGATCACACCCAACCAATCACTTAATTTAGTTTTTTTTTTCTTTTGGAACGCAACACACACACCGCAAGAATATCATTGGGCATCGAATCATTTCTCATCCTTCTTGATTCGACAACCTCTTTTTTTTTTTCTATTTTTTATTATTATTTTATAGCTCGATCTTATCTCCCGTCTTTGTTAGGGCCGCCTTTTATTTATTTTGGCGACGGATATCATCGCTATCGCGCATCGCATTGCATCGCATCGCTATCGCGACATTCTCATTCTCAACACAAACAAAACAAAGGCGACCATGTCAACCGGGCCTGCGAATAGCTGGCTGCGCGCTCAGCGCAAGAGCGACCTGGTGGAATTGGCGGACCAAGTCGGCTTCAAGAAGTATGTGTTTTTGCCGTTCTATTTCTTTCTTCACTCTCGATGAGCTTATCGCGACGCAATTTATTTGCTTGGCTGCATTATGTCGCATTGCTCTCCCTTGCGTCATTGATGATTTGTCCTCTTTTCTTCCCTCTTTCCTTCTCATTGTGTGCACTTGCCGCCTTTCGTGGGCGGTGGCGCGCCGCGCATTTCACTGCTGCGGCAGGCGCGGACAGAAAGAAGTCGCGACTTCCAAGAGCACGCTCAATCTTCATTCTGCCATTTCTCTGTCTCTCTTCATCTTCATCTTCTTTATTTCACTTCATTTTGTTCGATTCCACCGCTGCCCGCTTCTCTCTGGCGCGTCGCCGCATTACCCACCTCGCATCTGTGCTCCAACAAACAAAACAAAACAAAACAAAAACCAGGCTAACATGCGCTCGCCCCGGCAACTAGCTACGATGGTCTCAAAAAGACGGAGCTCGAGTCCGCTCTCGACGACTTCATTGCGGGGAACAGCGGCCGCCTTTCCTCCCGATCTGAGCTGTCTGGTTACTTCGCCAGCCGAACCAAGGCCCTGGGCTCTCCCGTCAAGCGCGAGTCCAAGGAGCCCAAGGAATCCAAAGAGCCCAAGGAGACCAAGGAGCCCATCAAGGAGGAGCTGGAGAAGGGCGTCAAGGCCGCCAAGCGGAGGGTCACCAAGACTGCCGAGGACCTGATTTCTGCGTACGTATTCTCGCCAACGTTCTCCGCCTCTGGATCTTGAGAGGCGTTGCGTCCCAAAGTGTTTTCTCGTTTGTCTGACCCGCTCTCTAGAGATAGCGAAGATGTCCGCGCCGCCTCTACTGCCCTCATCCAGACTCCCGCTCGCAGCCTGTCCCGCGTCGCCTCGCGCATTCCTCTTCCCGCCACGCCGGCCGACGTCGCTCAAGCTGTCGACCGCTCCACCCTGGCCGTGCGCCGCCACGTCTCGTCCTTTTACCAAGAGAGCGGCATTGGCGAGGCTTCCAATGCCACCCGCGAAACTCTCAGCAATGTGAACAGCATTCTCCTCGTTGTCTCTGCTTTCGAACTTTGGTATATCCGGCCGGAGATCCTGGCTAACCGCTATGCCTTTACTATCCCTGCTCTTGGCTTCCTCGGCACTTCCGACCACCCTGTCTACTTGCCTGACATGTTCCTCCTGCTCACTGCGAGCTTCTGGTCTCCCGCTCTGACCTGGGCCTTCACCAGCTTCATCCTGCCCAGCCTGCTTGGTTATTTCTTCAATCTTAGCGCCACAAACACCTCCAGCGGACCCAAGACTCGCTCTCGCGCTCAGGCTCCCGAGACTGTTGTCGATCCCTTGACCTTCAGCATCGTCAAGGCACTCGTCTCGTTTGTTGTCTATGGCCAGGGCGTCACTTTTGGTGGCCTCCTTTCCGAAGCAGCCATCGAACGGCTCAATGAAGCTGTCTACGGAGGCTACAAGGGCATGCTGACCGGAACCGCCATTACTGGCTTGCTTAGCATTTACGATGCGGTGCTGAAGAAATAATTGAGCATTTACGATGCGGTGCTGAAGAAATAATTGAGCAAAGAGGGAATTTTTTGTTGTTGAGGAATGAGAACTTCCGAAACTTGACCAATATCTTCCTATTATTCTCATCCGCATTACAAAACTTGCTATGACTGCCACTACAACTACAGTTTAGTGTGGCAAAGGAACGGAGGGAAAGCGGCGTTTAGGTGTCGATGGCGTCAAAGCGCGGCTCTCCATTGTCGTCTTTTTCTCTCGTCTTGACTGTTCTTGGTTCCGATTTTGCGTTGATTTTCTTCGATACCATGCCCTTTTTTTCGGTCTTGAAATATTACCAGTTCGAAATGCCAATAAGCATAATTGGGTATGAAGGTGACCTCTTGTCTCTTGGATGAGATGAAGGCTGCCTCTTTGCCGTCTTCTTTTATCGGGTTTGGTTCCTTATCTTTTGTTTTTCTCACGTCTTCTTGGAGGAAGGATATCTCGTAGCTCTAGAGATTGGGTGTTCATTGGGTAGCACCGTCTTTTAGGGTTGCTGAGGGTCGTTTCGTTTCACTCCCAGGAGTGGAGTGAATGAATCGGCATCTAATATTCATCATTCGGAAGGGGCAATTCAAACAACAAGTGTTCAGTTTGCTCGTCTAGCGCTCTCGTCGCGGCGTATTTAACGGGGTTTGAAAATTGCGTTGGGTGCAGAGAAGGTGCAATCAAATATCGTGGGGTTTTTGCAAGGGAGACGGGAAAGTTTTGGGGGATCTATTTTATGCTTTGGGTCGGTTTGGCAGCTTTTATGCTGATGGGAAGGAAATAGCATTAGTACGGCGAGAGATGAGCTAGGCTATGAGTGAAATGAATTGCCTTTTTTTTTTTTTTTTTTAACTGAGATGATGCTGTTCGAATGTCATGTATTACCCATTCATAACAAATAAGTTCATGTGTTGTGTTTCCATCAAGCAATATGTATCAA
The DNA here is from genome assembly GCF_003025095.1 of Trichoderma harzianum CBS 226.95. Taxonomy (NCBI): domain Eukaryota; kingdom Fungi; phylum Ascomycota; class Sordariomycetes; order Hypocreales; family Hypocreaceae; genus Trichoderma; species Trichoderma harzianum. Next base: position 3,525,237 of record NW_020209250.1, on the reverse strand, counting down.
GAGAAGGCGTATCAAGAGAAGATGTGATTGAATCATATCATATCCAAAATTGCTATAATCCCCTATGTTCTATGACTCCCCAATGTTTGTACATGATTGATTCCCTTCATGTCGGCTAAATTTCATACTTCTAATTCTTCCAACACACCACTTTGTCGGGGCGATTTTCTAGTAAAGCCAACTTTGATCCATCTCTTCTCGCACAGCGGGTGTAGAAGCCAACGCTGTGGAGAAAACCCCTCGACATTTTCGGGTTATAATTATTGTCCAAAGACATGTCTATGTATGTATATAAAAAAGAGAGACAGACACCCCCAAGTATAAAAAAAAAAAGAAGAAGAAAGAAAAGAAGCAAAAACGCCGTTCCTGTATGCATCCGTTGGTTCGAAAATGAGCGCGCCAAAGACCTCTTTTTGTGACCCATTTTATCATGGGAATCTCTCTCATAATTTCTTTTCATCAGGGGCTTCAAATTTGATTGGGTGCACGAGGAAGCTCCTCAGACACATGCGCCCGCTGCTCTCCTCGCTTTCCTCTGCTCGTTTCCCGCCGAGGATCTTGCCTCCGCCTTTACGGTGGCCATCCTTTCCTCTAGTGTCACGCTGAGCGTATCCTAGCCATCGCCGCCACAGAAGTCCGGCGAATTCGCTGTTGAAGTACCACGTTGCGCCTTTGTGGTTGTGCTCGTTGCGCAGGTCGAATGGGCTTCCCACGGCCGAGGTCGAGTGGTCGCGTCCGCCGTTGAAGACCTTGTCGACTGCACTGCCTAGGGGATCCCAGGCACGGTCCAGGTAGACGGGGTGAGGCGCATATACGGCCTTGAAGCCATGGTGAAACGCGACACTGGGAGGGAACATTTCAGAAAACATGGTGTGGTGGTGGCGCCACACCTCTTCGTGCATCGCCAGTAAAAGACGACGGCTCAGTCGCGATGCCGTGATGATGGCGCATCGTCTTGGCGGAGTCTTGCCATAGGCCGTCGCGTCGTTTGCGAAAACCCAAGCAGAGCCATGCACGTCGAAAATTGGGTTCAGGGTGATGAGATCCGCTGCCTCGCCGACACCGCATTCCGGGTTCTCTGGATCGTCGACACAAGAGCTAGGCATGACAGACTCTCCTTGCTGCTCGAAGCGTAGCTGCTTTCCTTCGTCAAATTTGACAGGGCCAAAGACACCAGGTTTGCCAGAGTCTTTCGTATATTGCTCGACGGCTTCTGTGAAATTTTCCCAAGTGCCGTGATGCGACGGGATGTAGTAGCGCTCGTTTCGTTCCCAGAGCAGTTTACGCGGCTGCTTGTCCGCCCAGCTGCCCAAGCGATCAAATAATTCGTACCAGTTGCCCAAATACCGCATATCCATCTCCCAGTTCCAGAAATGCTCATACTCTGGGTGCTGCAGGGCAAACACTTGAAGGGGCAGATGAGCACTGCGGAATACACCGTGAACGCCTCTCATGGCGGGGTTGTTAATGGGAGGCTTGCCGATAGGGTCTTCGAATTTGCCGGGATAGAAGAGTTCCATTTGTGCTTCGCTCCACAACGTCACCAGGCCGTGGAACTCGGGAGGTACGTTGGAGTCGAGCAGCTGCTGGACCGATACGTCGTCGGACCAAATGGGTAAGTTGTTGTCCTTGACGTGCAGCAGAAAGTGGACGTGGTATTCTCCTCCAGATTTGAGAACCAGCTCGTTGATCATGGCCCGGAAGTTCAAGACCACCAGTTGCGTCCACGGAAAGCCGGTGTACAAGCGGATGACGATAGCGATCCGACCCTTCTTACCGTCAACGAGCTTGAGCATGTCGGTGTCCGGGTCCGGCTCTGCGAATCGGTGTTTGTTGGCGGTAGCACATCGGTCCTGCACCTCGGCCCAGTCAATTTGGCCGTAGTTGATTTGTCCAGTCTTTTCCCAGACAACTTCGCTGCCTGAGCTCTCTGTATCAACTCCAACGTCCGAACCACCATCAACCAATTTGTAACCCAAGCCATAGGGCCCATAACGGCCAAATCGATCAAAGCATACATCATCCCGAATGCCAAAAATGGAGTGGGAACCAATGGACGGGTCGGGCATGTATTGCGGGACTCCCTCATAGGCGTATAGACTGGGGGCCGGAATAGTGTTGTTCTTATCAAGGTAGCAAATCTCGGCGTTCGAGTCGGGGGAGTAAGGATTGTATAGCTTGGGTGTCGGGACATCTTGATTCAGAGGAGGCTCGCCGAGAGGAGCTTGGTGAGCAGGGTTGGGATACTCGGGAGTATGCTCGGATTTGGCCACCAGAGCCTTGAGACCATGGAAGTAGCCATTCAAACTAGAAGAAAGGCCATGTCAGCAGCCTGAACTTGGAGTATGAAAAATCAGAGACTTACGGTGGGAATTTGAGCCAGGGCATCTTTTTCAGGTCCTCGTCCCACTTCTTCTGTGCCTCTGCGTCCTCTTCGGCGCTCAGTTCATCTTTGTCGTCGACGGGTACCTGCTTCTGCTGGCCGTCTTTCCCTTTGTCTTGTTCCGCTGTCTTCTCGCCGTCCTTGTTGTCACCCTCTTCGGGTTTCTTCTCTTCGTCTGCTGGTTTCTTGTCTTGACTAGATTCTGTCTTTTCTCCCTCTTTCTTCTCCTCGGGTTTCGCATCACCCTTTTCCTTAGCCTCCTTTTCCTTTGCCTCCTTCTCCTTGGCTTCCTTCTCCTTGGCCTCCTTCTCCTTATCCACAATCACCAAGACAGGACCGCCATCCTCGTTACCGATTATTGTAGGTTGCGCCGGAGCAGCCTTCCCTGTTGAGGGTGTTGTGCTAGGTTGTGTGAATCGCGAACCCGCATCCGCTACAATGCCATCGCCGGTTTTGAATAGGGCAAACGACACGATGATCATGCTGATGACGGTCCATATCAGGATTCTCCGATATAAACCCCGTCCAAAGACTGATTGTCCCCGAGCTGCTTTCTTCTCCAAAAGGCTTTCCGCGTATGGTAGTAAGGGGTCATTTCGATTCGTTGAGGCATCAGAGCTGGAGCGGCTGCTGAAGCTCAGAAGGGAAGCCGTACGCTCCATGGCGGCTGGAGCGTGGCAGGGTGACGAACACCCTCGACTGTGGATTTCGTAGGCGGCGCAATCGCGAGGAAGATGTTATTGCCGTTGGCCTCGTACTTCGGCTTGCTCTTTTCTTCTTCCCACAAGAGAGTAATTGGATTGTCGCAATGAATGAGAAGCAAGATTGATTTTTTTTTTTGGAAATGCGAGGCGAAGCTGAGTAAAGTGCCCCTCCTGTAAGAAAATGGTGGCGATTACCTTTGTCTCGGGTTGAGATGGAAGCAAGAGGGCGAGATATGGAAGAGAGGAAATCGGTGGAGAGCCGGCAAGCGAAGAGAAAAGTAACCTGGAGATTATGAATGGGGGAAATGAGGCCGGAATAAGACAGATAAGAGAGGGGAGGGCTTTGTGCAAGAAGCAAGGCGCAACAATGCCCAGAGTTTGGGTTGAGAGTTTATGTTGTAATAACCATAAACCTTGTACAGGAGCCTACAAGGTAGTTAGAACAACGACGTCCAAGGGTCCCCCAAAAGGGACACGCCAAGTGGGAACTGACAGGAGCCTCTGGACTCAGCTGGGCAGCCCATGCGCGCGCAAAGAGCGATCGACAGGCAGCGGATGAGACAAGGGCAGGTAGATAAAAGATGACTGGCAAAGAGAAGTCTTTGAAATCCTTTGAACAGTTGAGTTGAGGCTTCAGGGCGATGGATGCGCTGCGCAGAACTTTTTTGCTGGGCCGCTAGCGATTAGGCCTACTGTACGCAGTCGAGTCCACTAAATCTCAGGTACCCAAACACTAAAAGGCTGAACACTAAACCGCTGCGCTGTGATCAATGGATGAACCCAGCCAGTGGAGGCTTCCAATCTTCTCTCTTTCATTGCTCTCCAGTTTCATCACCCACAAGCACTGACAGCGCAAACCCTATTTTGGGATCAGACACACATTCATTGATCCTTGCACTCAAAGAAACTAAATGCGGGCAATCCTCCTTACTGGCGAATCGCCGCGTGAGTGTGTATGTGAGACGATGGAGCTGCAGCCATGATACGACGAGCCGCATCCCCCCATACAGGATACAGACGCGCGCATCCGCACTGACGACGCACACACACACTCGCTCTCTCGCTCTCTCTCAGCATCAACGAGGCAGCTGTACCTACTCGTGCTAATGCTCACCACATGAGAGACTACTGGGAATAATCCAATGTATGCGAGTGCCGCTAGCAGTATTACGGAGCAAGACCACGCATCGCCTACAGCCGCCTCCCGGGGCCTTTACAAGGCTTGATTCGCCTTATCAGCCAGGCCCCGTCCAACGGTGAATGAACTGAGACCCCCCAGCAAGACACCCGCACGGGATTGGATCAGCCACAGGTCATGGCCCTTGCGAGTTGTTGTTATACCGCCGAGTTGCTCTTTGAAGGACCGAATAAAGAAGCTGTACAAAGAGAGTTTGAGAGTTTCAACCACCGTGGTGTTGTTCTCACACGGCAAAAGGGCACGACGCAAGCAGCGCCAAGGGCCGTGATAGCCTCCATCACAGCGGCATGGCGCATTTCTTCGAAGCCACCCAACTTAGGGCCTCCCTAGCCCATCCCAATAACCTCATTAGCGCTGTTTACCTGTCTTGGGCCAATCAGCGCTGCACGAGCCTCAGCCGGAATCCCGTACGGCTGCCCCGACTGTGCCGCCCAAGGAATCCCTGTGCTGCGACTGTGAGCTTCAACTGTTGGCATTTGGCCTGTTGATCGACCATTGCGTCATCTTGATGCCGCAGGAGACGTCTACTGTAACAGCCAAGACGACGGACGAACAAAGAGAGCCATTCGGGATTACGCCAAGAGACTTGAACTGTCAACTACGAGTTACTCTGGGGAGAGATTCAACTCTGCTGAGCAAGTCCATTGCTCTTACGCCTCGCTCATGGTCGGCAAGATCGGCCTTTTTCGCAGCTAATGGTGGAATCTCCTCTGTCGCTAGAAGAGAAAAAAAAAAAAGCAGCAGACGCAGTGGCGTGGGCCCTTGCCGTCCAACCATCCCGCCGAACAACATGAAACACGCGTCGACGACAGGGGTAGAATAGGGCGGTGCACATTCTCGAGGCTCCCGAAATCCGGTTCCGTTTCGTCGTGGCCTATCAATCACCAGATAGGCTGGGGAGGGCTTGCGTGATATCGCCATCGAATGGAGGATTTTGAAATCCAACACGCACACGCACATCTTCCATCCCAAACTCCTCTTCAATGGTTTCGTGATACTTGACTGTCCTAGGGGTTCAAGGCATCGGTTCAGCCGTGAGCTTCTCCTTTTCCAGAGCCGGGGTTCACAATATTTCATCAAAATATTACCGAGCAGCAGAATTACCATTCCACTATTGACTTGTGGTGGAGCTCCGATGTCCATTGTCATCTCGTTCGCTCAAGCCCCCGTGGAGGGATTCTTGGCCTAAGTCATAAAAGTGGCCCGTCTGCAGCATAGGGTGACAAGAATCGGCCGCCAAGACTCGACTACGGATTGAATACCCGTCCAGCAATCTGCCAACGGTCGCCAGTGTCTTTGCTAAGCCCCCCTTCCAAGCTTCCAAGCCAGCTGCCTACAGTAGACGTGAGGCGTCTTCTTGATGCCGCTTAGACAAGGCCACACACCACCATGTATGTCTTGGACACAATGGGATGGTCGCAACCAACTCAGCCGCTGCCGAGTACGACTCGCTACATCTGTCGCCGATATCTGAGACACCCACATGCCAAGGCCCGGCGCGCATCAGACAAGTAAGACATCCCATATGAGGTGGATTACAGTAATGACAAAAGAAAGAAGGCGCTTGCTCAGGTTAAAAATAGACCTGCACTCGGGGAATTTACGGAGCAACATGCAAAATGCTCCTCGTCAGATATACGAGGTGTGCTTTGAGCTTGTTCTACGGAGTACACGAAAGCGTGTAAACTCTGTCTCTTGCATGGAGTGGAGGCTCTGCTACGAGTATAGTATTCCGTATTCCCAGCAACAACGACGTTGCTCAAACCTACGAACCACAGCAGGTCGCAACACCGATGCTACATGGTTGATGCAAAGTGGCATTGGGCAGCAAGATCTTCCTCTCCTTTGGTCTTAGTGAATCGCCTTTACCATATGAGAGGATTGATTTATTAAATCAAATAAATCGTGAACTCTATTCGTTACCATGACTATATAGCCTATTTTTCAGCCTCGAGGGTATCGCCGCTCTCTCTATTACACGCGAGCATCATATCCAAGCTCACCTCATCGCACTGCCCCTTACATTGGGAATAAATGTTGCTGTATCCTGACACTCATCGCTCATCCCTCAGTATCTAAAGATCTATGCTCTAAACGCCATCGCCATCATATCTCATCAAACAGTTTCTTTTGGCTTCTCACCATCGACGACCTTCTCCTCTTGTTGTTGACTGTCGTCCACGTCCGTCACTTCGTCGGACTCATCGCTGGCTGTGCCTTTTTTCTTTGCATCGATGTTTTCCCTCCACTCCTTGCCCCATCGAATGGTGGCCAAGACTCCGATGGTCGAGAGAATCACCAACCCAGTTGATATGGTCTCAAACCAACCAACGCCAATGTTCTCCACGGCTGGAAGGACAACGGCTGTAGCCACGCACCCTGCCAGGTACCTAACAAAGTAGTTTGCTGCTGTCACCTCTGCGCCACGACCGGGCATCACGTCCAAGCAGTACGTATTGAGAGAAGGGAAGCAAAAGAGCTGGCCGACGCCTTGCAGGAAGAGCATGATAACCGGAACCGGAATGCCACCCACAGCTCTGTCAACTGCCCATCCGTACACTAGGATACAGCTTGGCATGAGAATTGCCATGAACGGCACTGCGGACCGTAGACGATCTTCTGGGATACGTACGCCGTTGCGTTTCTTGATCCATAGCTTTACCGTTCTGTCTGCCCATCTCCCCCCGAAGAATGTCCCCAAGAGGTAGCCGCTTCCAGGGGCTAGATAGAAGAGTCCCGACACCAACGGCGACTCCAAGTGAAATCGAGGGTTCAATACGTACGGAATCGGCGTGAGCAAGCTGTACATATTCCATACGAGTGCTGAGCTGGCAAATGCCACCAACACCTGGTTCCAGTATCTGAACAGGCGCATCACTCGAATTGGGTTCGTCATGTGAAGTATAGCTATGACCTTTTCTTTCCTGGAGCGGTCTTGCAAGTCGTCGATTGCTTTGCGGTGGATGGTTTCTGGCACAAGAAAAAAGACACCCAGAGCTCCTGTGCCAGCCAATGCCGTCTGTAGCCAGAATATGGACCTCCACGACGTGTAAGTCACCAAGATGCCACCTATACAGGGGCCGACGGCAGGGCCGATCAGTGTTCCGGACATGAACCACCCGAGAGCTGTTGCTCGCTCCGTAGGACGATATATGTCGCTACCACGCAAGTTAGCCATCGTCAGCCGTTACCGCAAATGTTGATATGCTAGTTAACTTACCCAATGCAAGCTGCTCCCAGCAAAATAAAGGCTGTTCCTTCAAAAGCAGAGAGAGCTCTGAAGATGAAGAATGATGCCAGATTTGGAGCAAGAGCAGTAGCTATGCTCAGCAAGAAGAACAACACCGTGGTTAACTGTGTCATCTATATAAAATCAGCATGCGAACTACGCTACCCCCTGTCGTTCCCCAACGGACAACGAGATACGCGACTAAGAGGCGACCTCCATCCAAAGGGGAAAAAAGAAATAGCCAAACATACTGGTCTCCTGCCAAACACCTGGCTCATGGGTCCCCATACCACCGGCGATATACCCATCAGCGCCATATACGCGGCATTGCTCACGTTGATGATGGACCCAGTCGTGTGATATGTCTCTGCCACCTGGGGGACAGCAGCGAGGACACTCGTGCTTGACAGCGGCGCTAGAAAAGCGCAAAACGAAAGGATGGTCACAATGACATGCTTGCGGTGTGGCGACACGCGGTCGTAGATTTCATCTCCTGCTTCTTCGTGGGGTCCAGAATTAGACGGCGGTGTCGGCGGCCGTATTGAAGATGGCCCTAGTACGTCTGGACCAGACACGTGAGATGGTGATCGATACACGACGTCCAATGGTTTTGTCGGTTCAGTTATCCTCTCGAATGGTTGCTTATAAGTCAATAGCGGCTGTGGCGGCTCTAAGATGCCGTTACTCTCGGGAGAGTTCGTCGGTATGTGTTGTTTCTCTTCGGTGGCCGACATGGTTGCGGATCGGGATGTATTCGATTCGCAATAACACCAAGACCGAGGACTCGCCCGTCAAATAAATTTCATCAAGGACAGTCTTCTCTATCGAGAAACCAACGATAAGTCTTTTAGCACAACGAGGCAAAGAAGTAGCGTGCCAAAACGTCACAAGTTGCCATCAGAACGCAAAGAAGTTTTTTAGGTAAAAGTCGTTGATTTTGCACCTAAACAAAAACAAATGATTTCTTCATACAACAAGGCAGAGTTTTCATCATAGAATGGAAGTATCATATCTCGATATACGGAATCCAGACTAAAAAACCGAACTTCCAATAATTGGAGGGGGCAATGGGTAGAATATATCAATTCACACATCACGATATTTCGTGTGTGCCTCCCACAGCAAATCTAGTAACCGAAGCAAGAAGCCTATATGCGGCTTCTCCACCAAAATAGCCCCCGTCCGGTGCTTCGTTATCGGACGAAGCTCCCCCGGGAAGCGGAGCCGCGCCCGGGCTATGGAACAGAAGCCTCGGCAGAAAGCAGAGCTTTTGCAGGCTTTTCTCGAAAGCCGCCATCGGGCCCGCCTTTAGGCCCTCGAAAAAAAAAGCCTTCGATGTCACACCCCTTTTCTAGTGCAGCGGCCGATGATAAACATGCAAGTTAGGTATGCAGTCAGTCTGCTGCGAGAACCGGATTGCGGTGGGAAGCGTAATGGTTACTTGATACTAATAGATATCAATGGATAGCTATCCTCCGGCAACGGCCGGGTATAGCACGGCCGTGACTCGGGGCTGGGGGCCGAATGGCTTTCAATGGAAGCTATGAATCATCTAACAGGCCAGGAGCTCACATTGTTGTGGCTAGAAATGCAAGGGGCCTTCTTCAGGATCCGGTGATTTTCGTAGAAGCTGCGGGAACTAATCCAATCCGAAATCTTTTCCTATCAACAAAGTGGTTCCATCCACGATAACAAAAGGCTCTAGGTCTCCAATTGCAGTGCAGAGCAAAAAGCCGTTATGTTGTGCCGTAGCATCGGCCAAGATCCGTAGGCAAAATCTCCTTTTACATGCATTGCCGTATCTTCTCTACATATCTTACACGCTAGGAGTGGTAGAGTTCCCGTCACCGCATTAGCCACTTGAATGAAACAACAAATCACCAGTTTCTTTACACTATCAAAGTGTCTAGTATACATCTAAACCTCTTCTTGAACCATTGTTTTATGCAAAAACTCCATACTCCAACGCATGCATTGTCTTGTACATCAGAAGCTCCCGTAGACCATCTCTTGCCGTGATGTAAATATATAACAGTACCAACAAAACGCAGCGCAATGCAATGTTGAAAACAATCGAAAATGCTTCAAAGCTTTCCTCGATATAAGAATACAAAAGCCTCCCCTCTATGTTTGGAGTATCCAGGTATTATTGGTTGAAGTGTGACGCAAAAGGATGAAGTTCGCCCCATCATGCCAGCAGCTTCTGTACTCGCTCCTCGATGACTCGATCAACAGGCTGGGAGGCCCTCTGAATGACAACGTTCTCCCTGCCGCCAATGGTAACAACCTTGAGCCACTCGGGTGCAATCTCGGTGGCAATCAACCGCACACAAATCATTCCCTCCTCCTTTGAAACAGGAACCCGCAGGGAGTCCTTGAGCTTGTCCGAAACGAGTCCCATCGTAAAGGCTTGCCTTGGTAGAGACGCAGGAGTCGACAAGCTGAGCATGGAAATAGTAGCAGCTACGTCAATGACTCGGTTCAAAGCAGCTCGGCGCTGAAGCTCGGGTCCTGTTGGGGGAAGAGGTTCGTTGGCCTTGGCGAGCTGCTTGAGTCGTAGACGATCCAAAAGGCTCATCTTGGAGCCGTCGGGGTTTAGCATTGCGGCAGTAGCCTGCTGCTTGATTTCCTTATCTTGCTGTTTCGCAAGCATCCCTCCCTTGAGTGCAGAGAGAGCATCGTGTCCCTTGGCCAGGATGGGGTTGGCCTTGATACCATGGTCCATGTTTTTGATTTCAGCACGGGGAAGCTCGTCCAGAGATAGGCTGGCGAGAGGCACGTCCACATCGGCCATGTCCTCATGGGCTCGGTTCGCGCAAAGAGTTCGAAGGTTCTCCTCAAATTGTCTGCAGAGCCTCTCTTCGTTGATGGCCACTGAACCATTGTCATGGTCAGGGTGTAGCTCTATACAAATCTTGCCACGGCCATAGTCGGACACAATAAAGGGAGAGACGACATTGGAATCCCGGGTGGATGTCTGGATGGCAACGCATCTTCGGATGTCGTCGACTGTGACCTGTCGCTTGCCCCAGGTACGGGTGATGTGTGGCGCAATGGACGAGATATCGATTGGTACAATGGTTCCGTTGTGCGCAATTTGGAGGGTGACGGTTTTAAGAAACGCCTTGTGCAGACAGATCAGGTCGACGAGCTCGGGGCCAAACTCGGCCTCAATGCCTTGAGCTGGAGTCTTTTTCTGGCCGGCCAGGCGGAAGGCGTCGAGCTTTGTCTGCACAGTCTTGGCCTTGCCGTCCTGCTTCGACTTTGCGATGATGGTCGACTCGCTGGGCTTGTGGGCAGCGGCAGCTCGCGAAGGCGTTGACTTTGCAACTTTTTTCCCCTTGACCGGGGCCTTTGACGCAGGCTTTGCAGCTGGAGGCGCCACTGCGATTGTTACCGTCACGGCATCATCGATTGTCGAGTCTCTTCGACAGGCACGCTTCGATGGTGCTGCTTGCGGCTCCTCGTCGCTGCTTGGGGCGAACGAGACGGTCCTTCTGGTGGCTCGGGGGTGGTTGCTCTCGGCATTGTCGACTGCAGCTTTCCTCTTCCTCGTCGGTTCAGCGCTGGAGACGACGGCCTTTTTGGTTGCTTCAGGGAAAGCTTGGCTCTTGGAGACGCGAGTGAAGCTGCTGATGGGCTGTGCAGAAGGAGCTTCGGCTTTGCGGCTTCTCGTGGTTCGCGCCATGGCTCTTGCTGTTGCTATTCCTTGTTTGCTTGCTTCTCTTGTTCCTTCTTCCTTCCCGTGCAATGTGCCTAACCTAACCTGTAGTCGAGACAAGGGAAAAACTTTAATTGGCAGGAATGATGCGTGCAGGCTTGAGTAAGAATCACGGTTGCAGAATAACAGCAAGGAAAGAGCGAGTGCTTGCAGACGTGATGAAAATGAAGAATGGGAAAGCAGAACACAGAGCAAAGAGTTAAATTGACAAGCGTTGCAAAGTCAGAAAAGAAGAGAAGGAACGGGGAGCCAAATTGCCTCGACAACGAACTTGCTAGGGTTGGAAAGTCCAAGCGCTGGTTTTTCTCGAAAAGGCTTCATGCCTGTCGTGTCGACGCGACCCGCAGACGCGGCAACGACGCGGTTTCGGAACCCTCAGACACGACCCCGCGAAGACCCACTTTTGCCGAGACGGACGGCTACAGCACTTGTAATCTACAATTCTCATCGCTGAATGGAAGTTTTGATGAGATTCTACTCTTCAAATTAGGCGGTATGAGAGAATCTCTGTTTTCATTATGTTTGCATCGAAGAGTAGCTTACACTTAAAGATTCTTACACACAATCACATGAAAAAAACAGCATTCGGCATCTCTGCTCCTTAGGCGTTTATATTTTCTTGAAGCGCTATTCGCATCAAGACTGCAGGATCCCAAAGAGCCATCAATTCCGGTATATACATGTAAAAACGATTGAAGCTGAGTAAACTGTGAATACAGTCCCTTGATAGTGATATCCTTCATGCCTAGCAGGCTATCTATTCTTCTTTCCATAATAACCTTTTAGAAACGTTAGTCCGATGACACTTTCGAGGGGCCGAGTATAAGTCGGTCGGTGGTACTTCTCTAAACCTTGAACTTACCAGTGTCTAACATAACCCGACTATACCACAGATACGCAAGAAGCGGTTGTATTTTAGGTAGCAGCGACACTGAGTGCAAGATTGCCGCACTGAATCACGGAGGGGAACTCCCAGTGGCTATTGTTGACATATTTCTGATAGTAGTCGAGAGTCTCCTCGAGGCTCTCGCAGTAGTCAAGGTCGCCGAGAACGCAAAAGCGCCCAAGGTTTTGCTGGCATCCTCCAACGCCGCCCTGTTTGCAAATGGTTTGAAGCGTCACCGTGGGAGGCGTAGTAGGGGCTCCCGTCGGAATCCACCAGGCGGTGTTTTTGTTGATATAGCAGTCGGCAGCGGGGGCTCTGGGCTGCAGAGGACTGGCCAGAGCCGAGGCGGCGAGCATGGAGAAGGCCACAAGCTGGGAGAGTTGCTGCATATTGTCGGTGTCTTTGTATATTTGAGGTCAAATCGAGGTAAGAAACCGGTGGGATAACTGAAGGCGAAGGGAGTAGAGAGATGCTGTGTTGTCTGTTTGTCTGTGATTGAAGCTGTTCATGATTCCGACTCAAGACGTCGGCTACCTACTTATACTTTTCTTCCATCCGCCCAGAAAGATGGTTTCTGCCAAGACTTTGCTCACATTTCCTTCTTTTTGTTAATATCTGCTGATCAAAAGTTCTTCGTTGAGCTGAACTTTTACAACACTGCGCAAATGGTGTGAGACCTCTTCTTCAGCAAAAACCCGTCTCCATACCAACAGCTCAGCTTCCCATGACTAAAATGTTGTCTCGGGATGTCCGATTCATCGTGAAAAAGTAGGGTTCTAGGTAGCAATAATGAAGCCTCATGTCTTGGATCTCTTGGCCTTGATTGAGTCGTGATGAGCATTTCCTGGTGTTGAGAACAAAATAGGCAGGCTATCTATACGAACTAAGGGAATTCATCTATATAGCAAGACTATCCTCAGCGAGATGCCACTGATACAATCTTTAATGAGAGAAGGTAGGATATAACAACTGGATCATTGTAGAGGTGGCTCATAATGAGTGCTTCAAGGCTGTTGCGACTATATCCATCAAGGTAGCAATAAGAGGAACAATAGATGCGTTTCCCAATAAGGAAATTACCTCGGCATCTGAGTAGAGGAGATCACAATACCTTATCAAAACGACACCAAGTACGTATATCGCAGCTCATAGCAGTTGACTGAATTAATCTTGTATAAGTTGGCCTTGTCCCATCTCAAGCTGAATCGGGCCTACTACTCAATGTACCTCATTGCGACAAGAATCTGGCTCGTGTCTAGACACCTACATTCCGCTGTGCTACCTCTCGTAAACGGCCGCATCTGGCGCATCATTCGTCTGCGCGCACACATACAGCTCATTTATATATTTATACCGTCTCCGGCTAAATATGTTCTGCTTGTGCTTCTGCGCTGCCAATTGCCACCCTGCTCGGCCTCATCGCTAATGGCAATAGCGGCAAGCTTCGTTTCTGTGGCCATCTCGTGTAAGCCAATGATGGTGGCAAAGCAGCAACTGATTGGGCGCATGCATAATTGTAGTTACATCCTTCTTGCGAAGAAGGTGGCATAATATCCAATGGCTGACATATTCTGACCGCTCTTATGAGTCAATCCCCTCCGACTGTCTTGTATCACTTCAAGGCTGAGCATTGCTAGTTCCTTTCTGGTACGCATCGCGAAATTTGCATTCTGCCGTGCTAGTCTTGTTTTTGCGCAACAGCGAGACATTCAGCTTCTAACATGATGTAGTGCAGCATCAACAAAAAAGTTTGATTACAGGAGGAGAATGACTCGACCCAAAGATGATTGAACTGAACAAGCAGACAAAGACTCCTACCCCGTAAAACCATTAATCCGCCGCCACTTGTACCGTGCTCTCTGCCAAGTGCTTGGCCTGGGCAAATGCAGGCAATCCACAGGGCTGTTTTTTGTTTGTATTTCCACCCTTTGCCCATTTGCCATTCCTAAACACCCCAACTCCAAAAAAAAACCTCTTTCATATCTCAAGAGGGAACAAAGGCAAGCAACGCAACGCAAAACAATACAAAGGCCGTCCATCTAAACCCTAATTGAACAACGAACGAAACGAAGGATGAATGTTGCCGGTGCTAGCCCGGCGACACTGTGCATTCAGCTGTAATGTAAGCTGGACCCTTTAGACTCCGAGGAACAAGGCTGAAGGTAGTGTAACAGCTTCTCGGCCCCTTTAGTGACAAGCTGGCGCGGGCCAGCGGTCGGCCCTGAAACTAACAGGGCTAGGCGGAGGTGGCGCTGGAACGGTGTAGTCATCCTCAAGGATGCGATGAGTAGGAGTTGAGGAGCCGTCGCCTTGCTTGGTATCAAAAGGAATAGCTGATTGCTGATGTCCTTTTAGCGGGCTGAGACAGCTGCTCAGCGTGGAGTAAAGGTCCTGAGCCGTTGCCAGCCGGATGTTAGCCCGCTGGGAAGGCTTGATAGCAAAAGGCGCAGCAATTTGACCGCTTGACATGTTGTCGGTATTGACTGGGTATGTATAGTGTGTATTTGAGTCGACGAACAGATGCTGATGAAATTGGATGATGCGAAAGCGAGACTGAGATCTTTGAGTTAGAATAAATGTTGACTTTTCGCGCGGAGAGAGACATATGAATACGAACAATTTCTTGGGCTCGCAAAGTGGTATCAAAAGTAGTATGCAGCGATGCCAATCTGCAGAATGATAATGCAAGATTATGAGGGTCAAGAGAATCTTGGTCAAGTTCGACTAGATGCTGGTAGTGATGGAAGATATTTGCCGATGAAGAGCACGGGCTAAGGGAGGTCCGCCGGTGCCAGGAAGAAAAGAGAGAAAAGTGGTGAGTTTGGTCAAGTTGATATCACAACAGAGATGCACAGGCAATAACAAATTGATGTGGGAGTAAAGGGGCCTAGGAAAGCAAAGGCCAGCTTTAGGCGGGAGATTGGAGAGGGAAAAGGGATCGTGGCCCGAGTTTGCTTTTTGCAGCAGGAGGAGAGACTGAATTATAAAAGCGAGAGGGCAGGTCGGTCGGGGATCGAGGCCCTAGCTGTAGACCACTGCACGGGCAAAACAAAAGAAGAAACCTGGAAACGAAGAAAAAGAAACAACAAGGCATAGCCGGGGGCCGGAAGGGCGGCTGCCCAGGACGAGGAGGGCGTGTGAGAACAGACTGTGCGTTTGAAGGGGAGAAAGGGGGCGTGCGGCTACGAATAGGTAACCCGGAAGCTTTCATATGAAGCTGGTACCTGTACCTGTACCTCGGCAGTCGTCAAACCGCCCTTTTATGCAGCCGCAAAAGCATAGGCGGTACCTGGACGGCGCTGGGCAGAGAGTTTTGGGGGTGTACGACTCACGTTCGGGGGGGCTGAATTCGCCATTTGGGACGCACGAGAGGCGCTCCGGGGAAACTCGTGAGAATCCGGGGATGCTGTGGCAAGCTGCATAACATGGGAGCTTGGGGGGTGTGCGACGTTAGTAAGCACCAATGGCTTTGTACCTTGTTTACCGCGGTAGATGTACATGGTTTCACATGGGAGGTACGTTTGACAAGAAACTTTCCATCTGGTAGCGATGATACAAGGTACTAGGTAGAGACAGGGTAACGGAAGTAACGAAAAAGTATTTTCCTGCATTGAAGTTTCTACAGTTGCTTTGGTGGACCAGGCAGCATTGGCAGCAGGCGGGAAAAAGGGGCGTGCAGCAGCGCTGGGGAAGTCGGAGGCAAACAACCGAAGCCTTTGAACAACAGACAGGCTCACTGTGAAAGAATAAAACCGAAAATGCCATGTACAGCACATGTATAACACCGACCCTGTGAAAGTTGGGTCGAGTACGCAGGACTGAGGGTGAGAGAACCTTCCCCGTTACCTTGTGCTGTGTCCTTCCGTATCTGTGTTTTATGCCTTGTACCCAAGGCGCAAAGTATTTGTACTTGAGGTCCTCCTAACCTTCCATGGTAGCACATTGCGCAACTTGTCCCGTTATTTCAACGCTTCAAACCGACTGATTCATGCTTGAACACGTCGCCAATGCCGCTAATCAAAATGACACACGACCGCCTTGCAAAACAAAGCGTTGGGCAAACCAAACCCGGCATGGGCCAGGGATCTTCTGGGCCACGCAAAAGCTACAGCAGCCCCGACGTCCCGATTAATTGGGAGATTTGGGGTATTGTGGGGACCAAACAGCTTGCAGGGTTGCTGGTCGACAAGGGGGTTGAGATGATGGAGAGCAGCAGTTGAAGCTTACTGCTAGTGTTGCTGTAGTGCTCATGCTCGTACGAGCTGCTCACGTTCGGCGGCTTTCCTTGGGAGTCTTGCTGGGGGCGGGTTGTTGTGTTTGGGCAGATGTCAAACCGCGGAACATGGCTCTCCGTATGTTGCAACATCTCCATCTCTATCCAGGTGCCTTGGCTGACTCGACGGACTCCTACTTACCTGGCTGCTAGCATGGCGGACGTGGGCAAACAAATTGCGACTCCAAACGTTGCCCTGCTGTTGGTACCGGGAATGCGACTGCAGCGCTCCGTACGGACGAGTACAAGTACTTGGTGCGAGCAGGCAATACGAGAAACTCCCAACCGTGTCTTAACTGGATTTTGAGGCGGACAAGCAGGCATCCATTCTCGTGGCCCCAACAACCTCAACAGGTACTCTGTACTGTACGATTGGTAACAACATGAACAACCCCCCGGATAGCAAACGCGCCCCGATAGGGCAGCCATCCATACGCCCGAGGGCATTAATGCGTCTGCCGCCTAGAGATACTTCACTCACCCCGACTGCTGCCGCCAGCCTGTTTGCCTCCAAAGTTACTTTTTTTTCCACAGAGGGAACATCCCAGGTCCAGGTTCCCACCGGCTGGCGATGCTGCCCAGCAGAACCTTGGCCTGACGTGGCAGGTCGACAGATGAAAGATGGCCGAATCCGCCGGGCAAGTCTTCCATTACACGCATCCCACTCGTTACGGAGCCATGAGCGTGCATGCGTGTAATAGCATCAGAAAAAAGGTCGTCAGAGCCTTACGTCCCGTCGGACGAGCTCTATGGCGTGGCTCCACCAGCTCCAGGACCCCCCCTTACCCCGGTTTGCCTGAAATAGGGAGAAGAAGTGACCAGGGGGTGCTCCCACGGCTTCCCCGATGCTGGCCTTTTTTCGAGAATGCCTGTGGAAGCTTCATATGCGGACCGTGTTTGTAGCTCTACACGCGAGTAATGGCCGTCGACCGCCGTCTTCTATATTGCATACATGCTACACCTGTAACGGCACCAGGCAGCTTGGCGGGAGGATTCTCATGTTGGATTCCCTGGCAACTTGTGCGTACTCGTACAGGCCATCTTTCCTGGTCGTACCTCCTTTCTAGAAGATTACGACAGTCATGAAGGCCAGGGTCGTCGACTCGCGAATCGATTCATCTGCCAACTAATGTCGCCTGGTGGTTAATTACTACTGCCAAGTTATGAGTACTAGTATTACTGTACTAGCTCAACCGATGCGGCTCTGCAAGACAGAATATCCAGATCGACTGCCTCCCTGCGTGCTGAGGCATCTCATCGAAAGTCCAATTTCTGTACGCCAATGCTGCGCAGGCCACCCTCGCAAGCTTCTTCGTTCGGAAAGGTACATTTTGGGGTGCTGGCCAACAGAAGCTAGCTGCTAATGTCATTGCTCAAAATGGCCTTTCTTCCCTGTCTCTATTTCTACGGAGTACGGCCTGTTAGATTCCGAGATCCTTGCGAATGGTGAGCTGGTGTCCAAGACAGCTACCAGTTTTGGTCACCCAGGCTCGTCAGCAAGCAGGCTGAGCCGACACAGAATGAGACCTTTGCGTGTCGTACTCGGGTACTCATTCCCTCCGATATTAGCACGTCAATAAGAGGATGAAAAGCATCGCTGTCCTGAAGAGTAGCTGACGGGCCAAATAAGATTGGTGCAACAACGAGGGTTGCTGATATGAGAATGATTGGAGTAGCTCCTCCGGCTTTACATTGCCGCCAAGATTTCCAACAGCAAGCAGCAGCACGATCCGTGGAGCATCACGCAAACTACCGCCGATTATTGGATGGCTTGTCTCACTGTCTCACTTGCTTTCGAGCAAGAGAGTTGCTTGAGCTCTTATTGGGTTTGAGAATTGGACTATCAGCGATGCTAGCAATTAGCTTCTCAAATGGCCCCTTACATGTGCTCAGTCTTTTGGTTACATGAGAGGTTGATTGGGAGTTGCTGAATATTGCTGTAGTAGCCTAGTTACCCCATGTCTTACCAAGCTTCCCTGCGGATGAGCTATCATCCAAGGAGGCATATAAGCTAGGTGATACAAGCTCATTGGCCGTTGTAGATGAGCTGGCTCAGCTTGGAATGCTATGCGTCCATGTCCTCGTCATCATTTTATGGCTGGATCGAGAAGCTACGAGCAGCATCAGGCTCCAGTTTCCCCTTCTCCCTTCTTTGCCTTCTCCCTGCCGTGATACCGGGCCAACAACACTTTCTAAGCGTTTCATATGCACCTTCATGCACGCCATGGGCATGGCATGGCGATCTAACATGCAGGTGCCATGTCACTGCAGGGCTTCAACGCATCTCGCACGGGCAGATCGTTCAGAAAGCCCCAATATCTTGCACGAGGCACGGGGGTTTTATCGTGCATAGGCATCTAAGACACGGAGCAGCCAGGGGTCAAGCACGTCAAGTGATCGACGATGGAAGCGAGACTGCGTAAAGGATGTTTTCCTGGATGTAGGCAGAGCTTGGCAGAGATAAGGTACTCTTTATTCCAGCTACCTGCTGTGCTCAACATGTCTTGTAATGAGCGTACCTTTACCCAAAGCTGGCGTTTGTCGAATGTCTCACTGTTGCACCGAGTTGAGAGACGAAGGAGTCTCATTAAATTATTCAAATGTATCATATAACATCATGTCATGCCATCGTCACACCTTGCACCAAGAGTATCAAAAGTTGTTGAGCGCTACATAGACCTTTCCCCCCTTTCCCTTTCATAGACGTGGTAGTGTCTCTGGACATCCATCTCCCACCAGCTTATTCAAGCCTTCAGGCCTTGGACGCATTCAACGTCGAGGCCGAAGTAGACGGGGCCGTCGCCGACGTTGCCGCCGAGACAATGGAAGCCGTCTTGCCCCTCTTCCTAAGAGGCGCGTACACGTCGTTGAAGTTCATGGCCACACCCAGGAACCTCATGTCCACGTCGGGCTGGTACGCCAAATCGCCCAGCAGGACCTGCAGCCTGTTGCGGAACTTGTCGCCGAGGTGCCGCAGGCGTTCCTGCAGGGCAGGGAACTCCGAGGGCACGTTGTCCAAGGTCGAGAAGCCGCCGTCGTTGTCGTCGCGGCGCGTCATGTTGCGCAGCTCGACCTCCTGCCGCCGAGTGTACTCGGAGCTGGTCCACCCGTAGAGCCCGACGATGGTGTCACGGTAGCTGAGCATGGACCGCAATATCTCGCTGAGCTGGTCGAGATACGTCATCTGTTCCCTGTTGTTATCGGACGGATGATGGCGAAGCTTCGGCCCCAGCAGACCCTTGTGCGTGATGTCCTCGAGGTATCTCCTGTGCGCCTCGATGACATCGTCCAGCGTGCAGTCTTCCTTGCGGATGCGCTTCTGGAGCTCGCCCCACGAAGACTCAATGACTTCGAAGAGGATGTAGTACTGCAGCTGCCCCACAAAGTGAATCATCTCGGCGAGCGTGCCCCGCGTTGACTTCCACGTCTGCACCACCGCCTGGTTAGGGCTTTGTAGCACTCTTCTAGATCCCGTCATGCACTCCCGCCACGTTGAGAGGAGCACAAACTCGACTCGCTTGATTCGCCATAGGAAATTGAAAACCTTGAGATATTGGCGGTTGCCCCATTCAGTAACAACCACATCCATGGGGGCGTCGATCTTGTATTCCAAGGTGAAGCAATCCCAGCCAATGTCGCCGTGAGATAGCTGAAGCATTCGGGCATCTAATCGCCGCAGCACCTCGGGAGAGTCGTACTGGGCGTTTGAACCACGGATTGCATGTTCTAGCTGAGCTGTAAGAGTGTGCCGGTATTGTGCGCCAGATGGGCGATCCAAGTTTGCGGCAAGGGATTCCATGAGCAAGGCAATAAAATCGCCCTTTCCCAGCAGGATGTAATCCTTTAGAGCCTGGAGGTGGGCAAAGAGACGGAACTTGGTCTCCATCAAGTCCATTAATCGCTTCATTGTTGTCTTGTACGCCTCATCGATCCATACCTCCACTGTTGCCGTATCACCATATCTCAGCTCCTTCGAAGCGGCCTTGGAGTAATCTTCAACCCACAGAGAGTCTCCGCAGCTGTGTCGGATGAAATTCAACGATTTGCCAATCAGGAATATCTTTTGCGCAAATTCTTGCGAAATAATGGTCGGTATCATGTCCTGGGCTATCTCGTATTGATCTTCCCACACATTGCCCCTAACTCGCATAGACTCCTGCGAATCTGTCTGCTCCCGTACAAAGAACTCGAGGGATGGGTCTGACAGCTCTCCATCATAAATCCAGTGACGAAGGATGCCGTACCAAGGCCGAGTAAAGCTGCCCAATAGCCGCTCTGCGAACGCGGCAACCACGGGGTCTCCGTTGGAAGAAGCAAAACTGTGTATCAAGGTGATGAGCTGACCACCCTTCTTTTTGTCCGACTCTTCAGCAATAAGAGACATGAGTCTAAGCCCCATGGTAGCCTCTCGTGTCCATACCACGCATCTTTTCAATGTGACACCTGTCTTCCCGATACCCCCCCTCGGTGCAGCTTCGTCCAAGGAAGACAGTGCTTTCCTGATCTGGCCCTCAAGGGTTGCGACTAGTGTTAGGTATGATCGTAGCTCATTGCTGATTGCGGACCGTAGACTCTGAGCTAAAAGGCCGTTGGCAGGCGTTTGGCAGAAATTATCGAGGCGGCGATAAAGTAATGAGGGCTCAGCCAGAGTGTGCAAAATGGATATGAGTGGCAGAGGAAGTGTGGCCGGAAGCTTGAGAATGTCATTTTTTGCAAATGGGAGGGTTGTGGATGACACGCCCTGGAGTGTAAATGGAAGATCTCGTAGGATGGCCGTCTCTGAAGGTTCGATTTCTGCGTAGTTGTTGGACAGCATGCTTGCCCTGACGGACAAATCTCTCTTTACCGGCTCGGGTTGAGGCTGCCTCTCCTCCGCGATGCGTTTCGGTTCCTTTGGTATCTTATGTGGTAGTTCTTCAGGAGCTGGGGAATCCCTCATGACCTCGTCCTCTATCCTTGGCATAGGAATAGACTTGGATCGAGCCCTGGCACGCTTCTTGACTGCATCTCGTGCGACAGCTTCACGATAATTCGAGGACGAGGGCTGGATGATGCTGAGGGGTGGAGGAGGAGCTCTGGGATCTGGAGAGTCGGCTAGAGCGTATAGCAGATATAGGATTGCCCATTTTGACTTGAGCACGGGGAGCGCAAGCAGTCGAGAGTAGAGATCTGAGAATCTAAGCGCGTGGGAAGGGTTGCTCTGGATGAGCTTTCGTTTGATTGAATCGGCGGCCCGGTCAACGTCAGACAAGATGTCGGGATCAGGTGGACTGTGACAGAGCTGGTCGTTAGCAAGCAGCCTTGAGCTTCGAACAAATGAACAAATGCGATTGTGCAGACATCAACCTACGTGTTTATAATGGTTCTGACGAGTTCATGGCTCAGGTTATACCGGGAGAGCCAAGAATCCTGGCCTTCGTTTGGGCCTCTGGGGGGGACAATTTGGACTATTAGATTGTCGAGGGCATTAGCGACGCGATCTGGTGCCATGGCTGCATTGTCGAGGCCAGCAATTATTTGAATCTGGGCTTCCCAAGAAAAAAAAAAAGAGAGTCAAGAAAAATGAAGAGAAACAAAGAGTTGCTGGAGCCGCCTATCGTCGTTTTATGCTATGTCTCAAGTCAACAGACCAGATACTGCTGTACGCGCAGAGGACGCGATTCGAACGCTATAAAGTGGGATGTAGCAGCAGCTGTAGCGGCAGCCAGGTAGCTGCAACCTAGAGCCCGGGCGGTCTTGGGCCCAACAAGGGGTACCTGCTACCTGCCTCGCCGCTCTTCAGCACCATCCCTCTGAATTCGTCACTCGTTCGGCAAAATTTCGACTTCACTCTAACCAATTGACCCCTTCCCACAGCCCAGCTGTGAAAAGCACTGCGAATCTGCCATCAACTTTCCAGCCTCACAATGCCTTTTTCATCAAGATAATTGCACAGCAGCGATCGCATGGTATCTGTGATCCCGTTTATCAACTCATGATTTTGCTCTCGCGTCGCGCGCCGCTCCATCGCCGCACGCGACAACTCTAGTTATCTTTCCGCGATCCACGATGCCCGATATCGACCCCGCGGCCTTGAGCCGCCCATCCGTCAGCGTTTCAACACCGGTTCTATCAACAAAGACGCTGACCCTCACTGCGCCGGGCTCCCAGAAGTCTGTCAAGACGAGTCAGATAATTCCGGCCCGAATTGACCTTGAACCGCTCTATGCTGCGCTGAAAGCCGCCATTAGCTCAGAACAATGGCTTGTATACAAAGAATCTACGACGGAGTTTCTGACTGGTATGGGTTAACCAACTTTGGCACAAGACTGCCATCATGTCCCTATCCGCCATGCCGGACTATATTCTCATCATGTGATAAAAACAGGCCATCTCAACCAAACCGAATACTCGAGTCGAATTGACCCGATATTGTCATCGCCAACGGGCGAGAAGAACCACCTGCACAACCAGCTCATTGCTGCAATCTACGGCAATGTCACCCGGGAGATGCCCGATGCTGGCCTTGCGCCATGGGTTAGTGCTAACGACAAGCCCACGACAACGACAGGCAGCAAACCTGTGTCGGGTGACGCAGCAGAACGGAGGCTAAAGGGAGAGGTGATGCAACTACCCGCACGGGATCGACGGCGCATCAAGGAGCTCACACAAAACGAGGTTCGTTATCATCAGCTCTTAACTTGCAGCTACTATCCAATTACTAACCAAATCTTGAAAACAGTATGATCCTCATGAGAGCTTGGCAAATATGTTTACCGAATCACACCGGAAACCCTCCTTGGCTGCCGATGTGCCCCCTAGCGCAGCTGGCGGTATCAACAACATGAGTAAGTGGATTGGCTTGGATTTTTACTCCCAAAAGTCTTGTTCTCTTGCTCTCTTCTTTTCCTAACTTTGATTCTAGACTTTGACCTGGAGATTCGAAAACGATATACACAACCTCTCGCCGTCGAATCCGGAGAATTTCCTGATATGGGTCAAATAGCCGGGCGAATGCTTCCCTTCTGTTATGAGGCCGGGCTTATCAACGGCCATGCACCTGATGCGTCTCAACTCATGTCTGTTGCTACCGAGACGTTTATTAAAGAAGTCTTGACGCAAATCTTCAGCCGCACTCGGAGTAATGGGCCTGGCGATTCTGGTAGCGCGGGCTACGGAGTAGGTACCACATGGATCCAGACGCACAAGTACAGTCGGCAACTTCACCGAGAAGAAGACGCAGCACAGAGAGGCGAAATCACCCGAGATAAAGCAGGGTTGTTACCTATCGAGTCCAAGGCTGCCAGTGAGAGAGGCCCACTGGGTATAGCAGATGTACGAGTCGCCTTGGAAATGGCAGATTCAGGCATATCTCAGTTCCCCATTGTTACAGCGCAGATTCTCTACGGGTACCGAGACGGCGAGCTCGAAAACTGGAAAGACTACACTTGGGTCAACGGCGAACCACCCGCACCAGCAGTTGAGGAACTCGTGGCCAATGGCGACTTGGCATTGACCAACGGCGCACTCCCCGATAATATGGATATTGATAACGAAATAGGGTGGGAGGGAGCAGAAAACCCCGACATGGATATGTTGGATAGCGTCTTGGACTCGTGTCTCGCCGTCGGATGATGAAAGAAAGAAGAAAGAAGCGTTTTTGGCCGCTCATTGCTGCTGCCGTTCTGAGCAAGACACCCTGACGGCGATGCCGAATAGAATATCCTCCCAAACGCGATAGAGGGGAGGGGGGTTTCAGGGTAAGCGGCTTTGGATAGATTAAGTGGCTGACAGGGCACCTATGACTATGGGATGCCGGGATTTTGACAGGACATCCACACCGGAATAGAGTGGATGGATCGCAGTTGGTTCAGCAGGGGTTCAGCCTTACTCGGAGCAGACAGATGCTCAGCTGCAGGCTTTGACTAACCTTGGCAAAAGCTGGGTATACGTTGCCTTGCCTTGCTTCTCTTTTACTTTGTTTTCTTTCTCTTGATCTTTCTTCCTTTATTTGCTTTTCTTGTTCTGTAATATTTGTCACAACGGTGGGATTCAAACGGCGTTGCCGGGCTGCAATTATCTTCACCACAGCGTTGTTATTTCTTGAGGCAAGGGGGGGGTTATATGGTTGATTTTGTTCATCTATGAATTGTATTTTGTATGGAACGATACCCTAGTGGCAGGGGGCAAAGGCAAAACAGACCACGAGGCGAAGGGGTCAAGCGAACATGTACATACAGACGAATGGGGGCGAGGCACGGCAAAGGTGGTGGTACACGTCCAATGGCGGCAGCGCATCTTGCTGGCCGCCGGCGTGAGCGTCTTACTCGTGATATTTATTTAGGAGGTGCTAAAGCAGTAGGTGGTGTTTAATGCGAGAAATAAAACAACACGGAATAGCCATATGTATCTATATATAGTATATCTCGATATTCCGTGGCATCTGTAAAGGATGCGGGCTCTGACTCGAGCGCAGCATCCGTAAGCATGTCGTGAAGCGCTGACAATTGAGCTGGTGCACTGCAGTCTCGCCTTGCGAAGAGGCATCCATTACTCGGGTACCATCAAACACATCCAGCAAGTTGTCTATTGGCTGGCTGGCTAACCTGGATAGGAAGACACCTTCTTTACTCCTGAATCCGTCCTGATGGCCACTAGAGAAGAATGTAATCTTCCTCTTTCGCCACCGAGTTAGCCACGACGTCACTTAACGGCCGGCAGATGACGGTACTTGATACCCAGTGCGTGTTACGAGAAGCGTTGCGCAGGCATTGAGAGTGCGATGCGCCCAGCCAACGCCCAACAACGACGATCAAAGCAGCTCAGGTTGCAATAAGAAAAGCAGGAGACAAATCACGAGGAAAACGCAGTTGTAGAAACATGTGAAATAATAAAAATGCGGATTGTAAGATTCATGGCATGATTTTTTATTTAATTCGTCGTAACTATCCCTCCTTCTTCGTTGTCTCATGGTCATCTCCGAAAGGACATGAGCAGAGAAAGGCGTGGGTGCGCCACCTGCGAAGGCCGTAATTTGCACTGTGGCCGGCGGAGTACGCCGTGCCAATCGCGTGAATACGGTACGAAACTCGCAAACCTCCTTATGTACTGGATTCCATGTTCTCTCTGTGTAAGGTATCGTACACGTGCTTTGCGCGCTGGAATTCTCTCGGGTCAAAGATTAAGTGCTTACC
This sequence comes from Trichoderma harzianum CBS 226.95, assembly GCF_003025095.1. NCBI lineage: Eukaryota > Fungi > Ascomycota > Sordariomycetes > Hypocreales > Hypocreaceae > Trichoderma > Trichoderma harzianum. The sequence continues at coordinate 3,499,670 of NW_020209250.1, read as the reverse complement.
GTAGAAGGTACCTACCTCAGTCTGGTCTGGTGGTGCAGAGTAAGACGTGTGCTGATTGAGGGATTTGTTACAAGTCATCAAATATCATCCACGTCTTTTGGCTGGGCCCTCTGAAAGGAAACAAAGGAACATCCATTACAGTAAGGTACGAAGTAGAGGGGGGAGGAAAAAAAAGGTTCAGGCTCATTTACGCTTGTCAGGTTGGGTAGCTGGAGCTAGGCAGATTGTCCAGGGCCTTGCCCACTAGGAGCAGGGCGCGTGAAAGGACCCGAAATGAGGAAATTCAATAGCACCACTGCCACGAGATGAAAGCCCATGCAAGTACGGGGTGCCTGTGCTGCTAGTCATGTACCGGACAGGGTTTTGGATGGGTGAGACTAGAAGAAACGTTGTGCTGGTATTTTTCCCTTCTTGGAGAGTGGGAGATGAGATTCTCCATGCTGTGCTGCCTGTCTGCCTGCCTGTGCTGCTGATAGGTACCTGACGAGGCGAGGCGAGACGATGTGGCAGAAGGACTGAGTCATCTCATCAATGGATGACTTTGCAGGCTGATGCTGGGTTCAGTATCTGTACCTGTACCTCTGCTGGAGACGGCATCAATGATGATGCATCAGATTGATCAACCTGGATGTGTGGATGTTAATGTACGAGCATGTACCTGCTGGCAAACTGCACGGCACGCACGCACAGTATGTACCTGCGTTGGCACATGCTCAACACCAGAAAGCAGCCAAAAGCGCTCCCCAGGTGGCAACACCCACTAAAAAGGTTCGCAGCGAGCCAGAAGCAGCTGTAGCCTGTACACACTGCTAGAGCCCTGCACCGAAGCCGCGGAAGCCCTGGCGGAACAGCGCTGGAGGGCAAAGGGTGGGGACGTGAGGCCCGTGCGACGCTTCTAGAAAGCTTCCGCAGGGCCCTTGTCTCGAGCCACCGGCCGCCTCTCTTTGCCTCCCCCACCTCTGCATTCTCTCTGCTACTGGCTTTTCTGTACCGGTTGATTAGGCTCAGCTTCATTTTCGCAGCAACCTGGACGAGAGCTCCCGCCCGCTAGCTGGTGCTAGTTCGAGTTGCTAATTCCCAGGTAAGTGCCAACTAAAAGTCTAAGGTTTTTTTGCTGGGCTGGCAGCTGCTGGTTGGTGCTGTGCTGTCTCTGTCTGTGCTGAGCTGTGCGTTGCGTTGACGTGGTGGCTATTGCTCTCTTCCCAGCTTCTCGACTCTGCCAGCTGCTGTGCTTCCCCCCCATTTCTTTGCGCCTCAGGAAAGCTTCTCTTCCCGCTGGAAACTCCTCCTCTCATCATCCCTCAGGCTCAATCAATCCACCACAGCACAAGCATCGCCACCCGCGAGCATCATTGAAGCATTCCCATCATCCCATCCCCCGGGCAAAGGCCCACCAAACCTCGTTCGCAGCGTCCGTCACCTTTTGGCTCGTCATCTTTTCTCTTCCCCACGCCGTCTTCCGCTTCGCCCTTCTAGGCTCGGCCCCTCTTCTCCCTTCGTTTGCCCGTCCTTCGGTCGATCCAAACGCTTGATCCTGTCGCACGACCCCTCCTCGTCCCCTCGTCCCCATCCTCGTCTTCGTCTTTGTTCTCTTCGCGCCTCTCTCTCTCAGCTCCTCATCTAATCTCGCCGTGCTGCCGCAGCCTTGTCGACGTATCCTTCGCCCGCTGCACCCGCTACTGCTGGTAGGTCACAAGCTCTCTTTTTCTCGTCTGTGTCTCCCCTTCTGTCCAGCTTCCTCGGCTCCAGACGCAGCAGATAGCGCGCTGGGTTGACGTTTCGGCCGCCACCGTTATTTTCTGGCTGTCAACTCACTGCGTCTTGTGCCTCGTTTGCCGCCGTCCTGCAGCCCCCAGTCTCGCCCGTTTGCCCTCGTCTTTGCTTTCATTTTCTTCCTGTCATGCCTGCCCAGCCCATTGCCATGCCGCCCGATCGGGTGCTAGCGAGCCCTTGTCCTTGCTCTTCCCTCTAGTCGTTCGCATCTCGGCCTCCCCGGTAACGACGCCGTCCCTCAGACCTGGCCTGGGGGGCGTGCCAAATGCCCACGACTTGCGGCCCTTGTCGATTGGCCCCTCCGTTTGAATTTCCCGTCCTCTTGTCTGCGATGGCGGGCCACCCGGTTCTGCACCCCGGCCGCCTGGTAGCGTGCTGCTAATTCTCGTCGCGCAGCTTCGCGCATACAAAACGGCTCTACATCCCAGACCCGCTCCCGCGCAAGCTGTAGGTCCAACTCACTCCGGTCATTCTTTACCTGTACCTTTCAAATACGCTCCTTCTCCGAGTTGCTTCCTCTTTCTTGTCGAGTTTTACGTCATTATCTGTTTAATACTTAGCCGTCACCCAAACACTCTTCACTGGTCATGTCTCTACCAGAAGCTTACCAACATGAGATCCAAGCTCTCAACCGGCAGGTTCTGCAAACCTGTCCTTCCGATATCCTCCAGTTCTGCGCCGACTTCTTCCTCTCGCGACTAGCATCCGAACGAGCGGCGAGCATTTCCATCTTCCGCGACCGAGGCACCCCCTCGCCAAGATTCTCTCCGTCGCCTACCAGCCACTTTGCAATGATGTCTAGCCAATTCTCGAGCCCTTTTGGGGCCAACGCCAACCCCTTTGGCGGCAGCACGTCGCCCATGGCATCACCCAACGTGATGCACCGCGTCGTTGAGGAGGACGAGAGCGATCATCTGGCCCCCGGCGCCCCCTTGTTCTCAGGAGCATTTGGGGGCGACGCATCTACCGAGGCTCCACCGACCATGAGGGCCCCCCCTACCACCGATAGCTATCCGGCACAGTACAACTTTGGACGTCGGACGTCCGTTTCAGCAGAGTCGCTGAAGCCGAGCGCCGACAGCTACGACAACTGGACCCCTCCCTTCACCGAAAAGACCCCCGAGCAGGTTGAGCGACTCAAGCATGCCATTGAGGGAAACTTCCTCTTCAACCACTTGGACGATGAACAGAGCGCACAGATTCTGGGTGCTCTTGTCGAGAAGCCCATTCCCGCCAGGGGCATCAAGGTAAGCAGAGCACAACAAGAAAAGCACACATTTCCCTTTTCTTTCATTTTACTAATGGACACGACAAATAGGTAATCAGCCAGGGAGATGCTGGTGACTATTTCTACGTAGTTGAGCGTGGCTCGTTTGATGTCTATGTCAACCCCTGTGGCTTTATTGAGCCTGGCCCGGATGGATTGGGCAACAAGGTCAGCAGCGTCCAGGCTGGTGGCTCCTTTGGCGAGCTTGCTCTCATGTACAACGCTCCTCGTGCAGCAACCATCATCTCTGCCGAGGGAAGCTGCACCCTGTGGGCTTTGGACCGAGTGACATTCCGTCGTATCCTCATGGAGTCTACCTTTGCTCGTAGACGGATGTACGAGAGCTTCCTAGAGGAAGTGCCCATCTTGTCTTCGCTTACCCCCTACGAACGATCCAAGATTGCAGATGCCCTCGAAACACAAAAGTTCGCCCCAGGAGACGTCATCATCCACGAGGGCGACCCTGGCCACTCCTTCTACCTCCTCGAGCACGGCGAGGCAGACGCATTCAAGGGAAACGAAAAGGTGCTGTCATACAAAAAGGGCGACTTCTTTGGCGAGCTGGCGCTGCTTAACGACGCTCCGCGAGCCGCTAGTGTCGTGGCTTCGACGGACGTCAAGGTGGCCACGTTGGGCAAGAACGCATTCCAACGGCTCTTGGGCCCTGTCGAGGGCCTCCTCCGAAGGACAAGGTATCAGGGCGTCAAGACGGGTGTGGAAGACATGGACCCCCTACAGCAGTAAGCTGCCACAAGAAAGAAACGAACGAGCGAGCATCCTTATGTGTACGTTTGTATCGTTTTCAAGGTGTATAATGTCTGCACGGGTATAAGTTACAGGTGTGGTGATGACGCTAGCAGTTTAAGAGGCAGGATTTTCTGGACATGAAAAGGGTACCGAGCATAGATGGGCTCCTCAGATCGGTTCTACGGGAGTGACGGGAGCGGGCTGGGGCATTTGGCAAAAGGGTTGCATTTTTACATGGCCGATTGCGACTTCGTGCAAACGACTGCTCGCTTTATCGGAGGCCCTATGTAACGGGCACGGCTTACCGGCGTTTTCGGGATACTCTTTGTTTTGCTTTTTTTCCTTATCATATTTTACCCCTAACATCTTCACCCTCGTTATTCTCCCTCCCTTTGAGACATTGTCTATTTGAGCAGATACCTTGTTTGATACCGTTATCAATGCGACCAATATCTCTTTGAGGGCTGACTTGGGGTGATTACACATTCTGATACTACCGTAATTCCCTTTTCCCCGACCTACTTTCATTATTTGTTTGTTACAGGAAAAGAATATATTGTACCTCATATCAAGATGTCTGTGTAGTTTTATTTTATGTTGTAGCTACCTAATCAAGGTCGTTTTGACGCCAGCTGTGCTTTCCGTATGTCTTGTAATTGTGATGCCCATAACTGTCCATTAACCCTTTCCATTTGAGAAAACAAAAGTTTAAAAAAGAGAGAAATACTAAAGAGAATTTAAGCAAGAGAAAAGGAGTAAACTGTAAGAAAAGTAAAATAAAGTAAAAACAAGGCCCTATCTCTTTGATGTCGCAATTAGGCAGTAGCATGCTCAGCAGCGGCAGCCCTGCTCCTCAGCTCCTGTCGTATCTGCTGCCTGAGCTCCTGGACGGCGATTTCCGTCTCGAGAACCCTGCCGACGCCCTCGCGCCAGTTCTGCTCCAGCCCTTGCATCTCGCCCTTCACCTCGTTCTGGCGGGACGCGCGCGCTGCGTTGAGGAGGTCCATGTCGCGCTTCGTGGCGGCGAGGTCGCGCTCGAGGCTGCGGAGCTCGGCTTCGAGGTGGTAGTTTGAGAGGAGCCATGCGTTGCGGCCGTGGGAGTCGAGGAGGGAGAGGTTTTGGGCGCGGGAGGAGAGGTAGGAGGAGGAGATGAAGGCGTTTGAGAGGGGTTGTCGTGATGCTTCTACCGAGGAGGATGATGAGGAAGTCTTTTTGGAGCGCGTTGATTTCTTTGTGGGAGGGGGAGGGAGTTCTTGGGCTTCGTAGCGGGAGAGGTCGAGGGGTTGGGATGGTGCTGAGGATGCGATGCGGGCGAGTTCGGCGGCGATGGCGGGCGAGAAGGATGGTTCTTGGGGGGGTGTTGAGGATGAAGGGGGTGGAGGGGAGAATGTGGATTGTTCGGCGGCGATGAGGGCGCGGGCGGCGGAGAGGGCTTCGGAGGAGGGCTCGGGGTCGATGTCTGTGAGGAGGAGGTTAGTTGGATTTGATTTTTGCTTTGATATTTGGTGTTTTGGGATGGGAGGGAGGAGAGGGAATGAACGTACATGGGAGGGATTCGTGGTATGCTGGTGGGACGGCCATTTTGTCTATTTGCTTTGCTTTTGGTGGGATGATTGTATGATGGTGTGATTGTTGGTTGAAAAGACCGTTGTTAGCCGGTGAATTGGCTGGTTGGTTGGAGGGAAAGTCGCTGCGGTGTCGCAAGGCTGAAGAATCTCGCGATAGCGATATCTTTTTTCGTCGTTTCGGGATTGCTCAAACGGTGGTGCAAAAGATAGAAGAACAGAGTGTTTCCAAAGATAATGGATCGAATATATTTAAGCTCGTAAGCCGTGAATATGTTTCGTTTCTTCGAAATATTGTTACAAAAGGGTTGTCAAATGCAATCAATTCAGTCAAGTTTCTTGCTGAAAAAAGATGATGCAGAAAAGATGACCGACGCAGCAAAGCCCAGCTTTGGGCCAACCAGCACGTGTTTTCCGCGACGCAAGGCTGAACGCTCCAGGCTTACATAATCATTCCCGGTTCTCTGAATTTGGGCGTTTGGCGTGTGTCGCCGGTGCACGGACCAGCATGCGGTAAAAGTGGGGGCTGGCGTCCGGGGGTGACGGAGAGGAGAAAAGAAGAAAGACGAAGAACAGGCTTGAAGAGGCAGGACGTTTTGCTGCTGATGGGGAATTAATTGCATAATCATATCGATACGAAGTATATACTACAGGGGTTAGAGGACGCATTAGTCGAAAAGCCAAGTAGAAGAAGTGTGATATATCGCCTGCTTGGCTGGACTCTTTCTGTCGTTTTCCATCATTCTAAAAGGGACGAGGCCATGTCTGTCTACATCACGACACACATTACTGGGCATCACTGCAGCACATTTTCCTGCCTCACGTCCACCCCCAATTCCCAACACAAAAAAAGTGTCAGGTGTGCTTTGTACTCTATGCAGTGTGTCGAGCGTAATATCCGACTGCCGATACATTCCCCCATTCACCCATCGATCTGCAGCCTCTCCTTGGGCTATTCAACTTTGCATTTACCCCGAGCGGGGTACGCTGTCGTATCGGCGACCACCGACACGGTGAGTCTGGCTTCCCTGGGACGCTTGCTGCCAGTTGGGGCACGGCCTTATCTTGTTCAAGTAAGGCCTTACGTGTCGTCTGAGGGCATTGATTAATGACTCGGGCAAATCGTAGCTGGGATCGCAGCCGTTGACGTGACGCTCGAGGGGCTGCAGATAAGCATCCCGGTGGCTTTCAGAGCAATGTAAACAGTGAACCACTCTTCACGAATGAACGCAAGCTATCATAAAATGTTACACGGCTTTGATTGGTTCTATCAGAGAGCCCCAGCCTTCATATCATTGGTAGAAAAATAAGAAAAGCGTATTATACAGTGATACATGTCATCCCGCCGGCAAAGCAACGTCACGGCGGGTATGTATCATGAGTTCGGCCTCAGATGAGTGCCGTCATGTCTGGTTCCGTGGCTGTCATATCCCACTGTCCCATTCCTTCCCTATTAAAAGAAAAAAGAGAAGAATAAAAAAAGCTATAGTAAATATGAATCATGATGTATCGTGGGAGGGCATTCAGACAAATCGAGGGTAGGCACGACTGATAGCAGCGCTCTCTGGGGCATGCGAGACGACTTGTCTCGTCTAGACGGAGTGGACACTCTCGGCCGAGTCCGTCTTGGAGAGGTCGTCGCCGTTCTCCTCATCAAGAGGTCCGTGGAGATGCTCCTCGAAGAGAGGGTCAACCTCATTCACCTCAAACTTGGTCTTGAAGTCAGAGAGATGTTGGTGGGAAAAGCTGTTGGAGCGACGGCGGGCATTGGTGAAGCGGAAACCCTCATCCACGACTTCTTCGCCGGCGCTTCCCCTGTAATGGAATCCATTGTTAGTAAAGTGAATCATGCGGTGGAACAAGATCAAACAGTGTAATGACGTACCAGTTGCCTTTACCACAACCGTCCTTCTTGACCTTCTTGGGGTCAACATCAACGTAGCCGCTCTTGGCGAAGAAGCGAGGCAGGTTTTCTGTTGGAGAGACGCTGCCATCGGCAATGCCCTTGTGGTCACGGTCGTTGTACTTGTGAGAACGAGTCACTGTTACAAGACGACCAGGTTAGCATGCTGATCTCGGCAAAATGGGTATCATTGGGAATGGGCTCTAGGCTGACTGTTTGAGTGATGTGTGGTTGGTTAATCAGGATCTGATAGAAGAGGCCGCAGACAGTTGGCCTCTGATGTGATATGTAGATGTAATTGTAGATGCTATGCGGTGTGTGAGAGGGGCGAACTGGATGGAGGAAAGGAGAAACGTCGCAGCGTAACAGTAATAGGGAGAGACGTGATACAGATGCGGGGGTGCGTAACTGCAGCTGGAAACTTACTTTTGATGGATGGATGGTGAGAGGCGACAAAATGAGAGCTAGGCGCAGAAGGGGTAAGACGGAGGCAGAGCGGGGGGGATCAATGGCGACGAATTGGCCGGAGAAAGATGGGAGAGGGAGACAAAGTTGGAGTAAGGGTGAGGAGGCGTTGCCGGAACGGGTGGCAGTGATTTTTTGGCTGGCACCGTTTATGGGGTTGCTCTGGATGGAAGAGAGAAGATGGAGGCGGTGGCTGGAGGAGTTTGAGAGTTGATGAATTGGGATTGGAGTGTGTATGTTGATGTTGTTGGTGTTGTTGTGCTTGTTATATGAGAGAGAGATGATGAGGTTGAGAGATGGAGGTTATATGCGTGTGAGAGATGTGATGAGATGAGTCGGGAAAAGAGAGCTGTGAGGAAGCTGGGCAGTTTGGGCTTTTGTATGTCAAGGTGAATGGATGCAGCATTCTATCACAAGGTGTCACGCGAGACGTCTCGGGGGTGGCGCCAACAGACGGGAGAAGCAAGATCAGCCAATGGCGAGGCTGGGAGGGCCGCAACGGTGAGGTGAATTGGGCGGGATTGCTCAATTGACTTGGGTAAGAAGATGGAAATTTGTTGAAGCAATCGCTGAGGAGAAAGAGGGGAGGGGGGTGGGCAAAAGTTCGATGGCGTCAGGTACTGGCCATGTACCGATCGACCGCTGAGCCCACCGAAATCAATCCACGCAAGCGGCGAGCCAACGGGTGACTCTACCTGCTCATGACCTGCCGGTGACCTGCAGTTTTGTCGGGTTCGAGGCCGTGTACTCCGTGCGTGCTTTCCTGCTTTTGCCGCGTGCGTTCTTGCCTAGAACGACGATGTGGCTCAATAGCATTAGGTTGGACCATATATCGCGTGACCTGACGCAACAAGCGCTACGCTGTGCCCTTCCGCCTCCTTTTGGGCCTCCCTGCCCGCTGAAACTTGGATGGTCCAGCGGGTTGCATTGCATTAAAATTTGAATTGGATTGCACAGTGCAGTGAAGCTATTCTTCCTTCTTCCATTTGTGTCTCCCCAATCCAATCCAATCCCAATCGCGATCAATTCCTTCGCTCCCAATTGCTGCTTCAATTGACTTTCCAATTGGGCTGACGCTTGTTGCTGCACCTCTGCAGTCACGCACCCGCCCGCTTGCGGCACTGCTGCCTTGTTCTGGACCCCTGGGCCCCGTTTCCCCAGACTTTAGTGACGTTGTCAAGTGGACTTGTGCTCGGTACTCGAGGCAGGTACTGGGTACGGTCAACCCGGTGAGCCAGCCGCAGCTAAGCGGGGTACGGTGTACATGCAGAGGCCGTAAATGCTCCGTGCTGCCCTCTTGGTCATCTTAGTGCAGGCGCCATCGTCTGGCTCCGTACAACGGAGTACGAGCACAGCTACAAAGTGCGAGTACGAGTCAATCTTAGTTCTATTTTGCGTCATCTCAACTACACAAACAAACCAACAAACAAACAGTAAATTCTTATCCAGATTCCCTGCTGAAACCGGCCGAGATCAACAAACTCCTTATCGGTGCCTCGGCGGTATTTTTGGCGCATCATTCAGCCTCCTCCCCAGTAGCGTTGCCTCTCTGCACGGAGCCCCGGTGTGGAGACGCCGTGGCAAAGTCTCAGCCGAGTGCTTCCGTGTCCGGGTGAGCACAAGCAAAAACATGGCCAGACACCAGCTAAACGTTGGCTAGTTGAAGACTCCACCGGTCCCTTGAGTTAGGAGTCATTCTCGGCCATGATCTGGAGAAGAGGCCACGTTTGTTGAATAGGCCGGTTTGATATGGATAGCCTCATTGCCGATGTCGCTCGCTGCAGGGAGGCAATGCGGGTGATGGCAGGTGGCAATGCGAGTTCTCGGTGTCATCCGAATCCATTTGCAATATATTGACAGCTTCGAGGCAATTACGGATACTCGTATGGAGAAACTCCCTCGAATCTGCGCGGTAAACGGCAGCGACCAGGCACATGATGTCTTCAGCTGATGTCGGGAATTGAGGGTCCAATGTCTCGGCCAGGCTTCCGTCACTGACGTGACATGAGACACGACTCGACTCGTACGTGTCTTGAATGCAATTCAGCATCTAGACTACCACTGCATCGTTTTGGACACAAAGTCTTGGATATCATGCAAGGGGTAATAAAAAGTAGGTAATGATGTGACTGTCAAGTTCTTTGTACGGCAATCAATGCCGCTCTGCCCTAGGATTGACTCATATTGTGTAAATATTGAATGTCATACATGTAATGCATCCCCAGCCTTGTTTATCTGGACATATGATGTAAATGATGTAAATATTCTCTTCAACATTCTCGCATAGGATTTTTAGGTGTTGGGCTCTTGCATGTTACTTTGAGCACGATTGGCCAATCCAGCTAAGAAGCTGAGATACTTCGACGCAAACCAATGCATATGTGGATAGGAGGTGGTTGCCTCCTCATCAGGCCACGGACTGCAAGACTCATCTGTAAGTCGGTGAAACGATCCAGTAGTGGGCTTGGTGATGCTCTCTACACTCGTGGCCCTCCTAGTCGTGGAAGGAACTCTTTAACCTCCTAGTTCACTTATTTAACGCTGTTGAGTAGCCATCTCTAAGAAGCAGTTATTTGCATAAACATTTGTTCTCGTCATTCCTTCTCGCCATGTTTATCTCGCCATATTTACAGAGATTTGTTTGCCACCCCCTGCTGCTCGAAATGTAGGCCTAAGTGCAGAATTTCATGACGACAATAGAGACAGGGAGGACTACATGAGCCAGTATTTCTCAATAGATCATCCGCCACCTCCCATTTGTTACTACACTGGTTAACACCTCTGTCTAGATAATTCTACAGGAAATTTTATTGGCATGTAAATCCTTTTCCACAAGGAATCGTCGAGTGTCAGAAATTTCTCGATAATACCATTTGCCACACGTACACGCGCCAGACCCTACTTCCTCTGGCATCTACATCAAAGCATGCTGCTCGTATCAAAGCAGCCAACAGGAGAGAAAAAAAAAAAAAAAAAAAAAAAGGCACTCCCGGCTATCACAATCACAAATTGGCCCTACGTAATACCCGAATCACAATGTTTGTCCATTTCAGTCCTCGGCATTCCAGAGCTCCGATCTGATCGCGGGTGTTTTTTATCGGCAAGAGTCGCACAAGAGGGAGACACTGGTCGCAGGCGCACAATTCACCTCCTGCGCAAACTTCCACGTCATAGGTGTGTGGTCAGGCAGGTTGGGATTCAAAATTCAGGGGTAAGCAATTGTGAATACGGCGCTTCCTCACACGCATCCCTTAATCGAGGCTGTTCTACCAATCTAGCGATTATCTCTCACAATCCACACAATGCAATACGAAAATAATATTCAACGACCAATAATTAATTATAATAGCACTATGACAAACCTCGCTTGTTCGGTGATTAAACCCCGTGAATCGCAGCTCCAGCTGTTAATCGGGAGCTTCTTCAAAGGGTACTAGCACATGCACACAGCGGGGACCTTTGAATCCTTCGTCACTCTTACACATAACACGCACAGCTTCTCAAATCAACTTAAACCTCCTTTTTTTCTTTTTCAATGTGTCACACTGAAGCTAACTTGGTGAATTCGACGGAAGAACTAAGGGCCAAAATAACCACAAGCTGCCTTGAGCTTTCTTCATAAGCTGTGAGCTTATTCCATCGTCATACCTTTCCCCTCCATCGCGTGGCAAAACTACGAGCCCCCTTCCAAAATGGACCACCCACCAGAAATCGTTGCACTTCTTGAGAAATATCCCTCATTGAGGGGGCCGATCGAGACTGGCGTCGAGGTATTATTCCCCCTAATACTGTCAATTAAAAAAGAAAGTGAGCGCAAAAAAAGGATTCTAAGCACGTCGCTAAGCTTCCCCTTTATTTTAGTCTCACGATGGCCGCGAAGAGCGACTGCTCTCCTTCATCCTCTCTCACCCCCATTTACATGACATGAGGGGCAATCCCTCCAAGCTTCTCTCCGTCATTGACGAATACTCGGCCAAGCATGACTTTCTCATCAGCATCGGCGGCCACAAGGCCAAGATCATGTCCGACCTGGTCACCAAAGAAAATCCCCAGACTCTCGTCGAACTGGGCGGCTACCTGGGATACTCGGCCATTCTCTTTGCAGACACCATGCGCCGCAACAGCAAGCCAGATCAACAGCTCCGCGTGCTGAGTCTCGAGATGAGCAGCGAATTTTCAGCCATTGCTAGAGAGCTGATTATGCTTGCGGGGCTGTCCGACATCGTCAAGGTCGTCACTGGCCCTGCGGAAGAGTCTCTGCGGAAGCTGCATGAAAAGGGCGATTTGAACAAGATTGACTTTTTATTCTTGGACCACGTCGAGGATTTGTACGTTTCTGATTTCAAGGTCTGCGAGGAACTGGGGCTCTTGCAACAGGGCGCGGTGATTGCGGCCGACAATGTGGTGAAGCCAGGCGCCCCTGAGTATCGCAAGTATGTCAGAGACCACCCGAGGCTGGAGAGCACCGCAGTGGTGGGATTGATTCAACCTGGAGATCTCAAGGTAAGAAAGAGCTTCACTCAACGGCGAGTCTTTTGTTACTGACATTGGCAAAGGATGAAATCGAAATCACCCACGTTAAGAGCTCGGCCTAGACACTTGGTGATAAGGCTTGGCTTGAGGGATACAGATGACAGGCTATATTTACTACATCTACTGATCTTGGATTTAACATCTACCCATCGACTTCTACTGCTGCCATGCAAGAGATGTGGCGAGGTTTCTCTCTTCATGCATCTCACTTGGCACGGGGCACACATTCTCTCAAGATTTCTTCCTCCCTGTTCCACGAAAACAGAGGAGAGAGATCTCATTTTGTCATTATGGATTTGTCTTCACAACCTGATAAGATACTCTTTGTATGTTAGATGCACAAGCGATGCAGTTCGTGCGTAGCATGTAATTTCCAGTTGCCAAGAAACAGAATGTCACTCTGCCGCGAATGCAAACAAACCACCAGTGAGATCATGGCTTACTGCTGATACGGACAGAATACAGCAGCAATAAAAAGGAATCGTCATTGCGGCAGACGCAAAAAAAGCAACGACACCTGCAGGATTCGAACCTGCGCGTGCGAACACAATGCCTATGATACCTGTAGATAGCAGGGCATCGCCTTAACCACTCGGCCAAAGTGTCTT